>NC_044924.1:24057638-24074281 GCF_003576645.1 Ipomoea triloba
CCCCCCCCCCCCCCCCTGTTCCTTCATTATTATTATCAAAGTCCAAATGTTTGTTCATGTAGTTCTGGATGCACTGGATTCTTTACTCCTCGAATCCTCACTTCCAACCCATATTTGTCTTCATCTCATATAAACTCGTTTTGTTTAGTTTTTTTCGTTTAAAGTTTGATTCGGACTTCCAACAAAACAATAAAAAGGTTTGGTATAACAATGTGCACTAATTTGGTTACTGAATTGCTTTTCACACTTTACACTTCACTCCACACTCCCCGCAACTATCTGTCTTTGATATTGACTTGTACAATGGGCATTTCGGTTTGCAGTTCTGCATTGGTACAATTAAGGATGATTTCTTGGGTGTCATCAGTGATCCCGGAGCAGCTGTCTGATAAACACAATTTCAGATTCTTGGCCATAGTTGGTGATGCTGTATTGATTTTCTTGTACGAGGATAAATGGACTGTTTATAGAAGACCACCTGGAACTCGAGCTGAAGGCTTTTTATTTTTTTTTTTATTTTTTTTTTTCAGTGATACCGGAGCAACTGTCTGATAAGCACAATTTCAGATCCTTGGCCATAGTTGGTGATGCTGTATTGATTTTCTTGTACAAGGATAAATGGACTGTTTATGGAAGACCACCTGGAGCTCGAGCTGAAGCTCTTTTTTTTTTTGGTCTAGAAGTCTTGTACGCCGCTGCTATGCAATTTGGAGTTATGTCGTTGTCTTAGAAGTTTGATTTAATTCCAAATATATTTTAATATAGTTAATGATAACATATTTCTAAATTGCATTTATTATTGGTTTTGGAAAGTGGGCAAAATTCACAATTTATATATTGAATATTCACAACTAAATGGTTACAATTTACATACTGAATATTCACAATTTGAATTGTAAACATTTCGTAGGTAGATTGTGACGAGTTTACCTTGTAAGGTGGACTCGGGTCTATGATATAACTATTGGAATTTGGAATTTAGATTTAAGGGTGAATTTGTGGTTTGTATTCATTTTAGACAAAATCTTTAAATTGGTAACTTAAAATGCTATAATAATCGTGTCACTTGAAGGTACACATTAATTAAATTATAATAGTATGATTGCACAATTTTATACATAATTTTTTTTGTGTGATTTATAAATTCTATAACAATAAATTTTACGTAATATATACACACTCAGTGGCAAAAGATTTTGTTGTCACCCAAAATATTTCTACAATTTTAATTAATTTTAATTTTTGAATTTTATTACAGTCTAACAAAATTCAACAAAGACTTGAAGTTAAGTTTCTGTAAATTTGTTCTTTTATCACCAAGTCGTTGTAGTATAGTGGTGAGTATTCCCGCCTGTCACGCGGGTGACCCGGGTTCGATCCCCGGCAACGGCGTTTTTTTGGTAAGACCAGACGAGGTTACTCCGTTGTAGAGTAGTGGACAATTCACAGACCCTCACACCAGGCCAGCTGAAACAAGCTCTGCTCTCAAAGGAAGCCCAATCCGACGCAACGAACCTACGAGCTCCTCATCCTTCATCTTTATAGGTTAGGATAATGAACTTTATGATTTATGAAAATGAACATTAGATTCTATTATAGAATATTTACAAAATAGTTCATACACCCTTCCAACATTTTGTCCATACATTGATCAAACATATTACCAAGTTCCATCAAATCCTTCATTTCCACCGGCCATAAATCTTTCTTGCCCCCTTTAACACATCTTCTCTTTAGCTATTCAATGTTAACCTGCAGTATGCTTGTTGCATATTTTGCTCTAAGAAATCGTAATAATTATATATTTTACCTTTCAAAATTTTAACTTGGAATATAAACATCATTTATGTAGAGATAAATTTCTATATAGTAAAAATATATAATGTTGAAATTATTTTCAAAAGTTAGATTATGTAAATAAAAAAAATTGGCATACAACAATAGTTCAATAGGTATGTGTTAATCAAATACAATTGCAGGTAACTTTTATTTGAAAATTGATAGCTTACCATCTAAAAATATCTTAATTAATAGAATAATAATGCGCATAATTGCATAAACATCTTTAGTGTGTGAGAAATGATAGGCCCGGTCCTATAATTTTATTGGCCTGGGGTTGGGACATGTCAAAAAATAGGCCCTATCAGAACTTAATATATATTTTATACCTAAAATTTAAATTATTTAAAAGAAAAAATACTATTGCATGCCATATAACATAGAAATAAGATTCACAAGTTTTTTAACAATTTTACATACACAATAATAATCATAAAAAAATATTGATGCTTTCCTATATGCAAAATAATCAATAACGGCATCAATGCCTTCATAAATAAATAATTATAGTTTATAAAAATGAATAAACAATTTAAAATCAAATAAACTTTAAAACAATAACATTTTTATCATAATAAATAATAAATCAATTGTTTATAAAAATTTATAAAACAAAACTTACAAACAAGGACAAAGTTAAAAATCGTCGTAATTGAGAGCGCGAAATAAAAAAACTTCAAAACTCAATAAAATATTCATAACAAAATATAAAACATAATTAAGTTAATTTGATAAAATGGTTTGAATAGAAAACACATTGGCCTTGTCTGGTAAAATAGTTAACCTATCAGCTAATATTTGCTTATTTGACCACTATTAGCTATTTGACTTGATTAAAAAATCAATATAAGTGTTTAGTTAATAAAGTTTTTGTAACTCCAAAATGCTAAAATTCAAAAAGTTGCTCAAAGCAACTTTTTCAATTAGTTTTTTTAGAAAAGAAATTATACCAAACAACTATCAGCTAACAGTTAATTTACCAAACACTTTTCTACAATCAGCTAATGTTATCAACTAGTTATACCATCTAACCCAATCAACTAACAGCTATAAACTAACAACCATTTACCAAAAAAAGGTCATTATAAACCTCACATCTCCTATATTGATATGATATTTATAAATACTATTTTCTTTTAGCTAGATCAATTTCAAGTTTTTTCTAGAATAATTTGAATACGATGAAACATAATAGAAACTTTAGAATGCATTGATTTAATAATTCATAAAAAAAAAGTAAACTATCATTTAAATTTTTATTAATAACTAAATCACAAAATATATTTCATATAAATTAATTAATCAAGTTAAATAATTTTTACAATTCATAACTTATTATAAAAGTTCACAAAATAAAAAGTAGTTATAAATACAAGTATTAAATTACTCAATTATAAATATATTTCAAAATTATAAATAAATCTCACAAATTAAATTTTTATTTAATAGAGTGTTGGGGCATTATAAAGTTCACAAAATAACACTTGTTATAAATACAAGTATTAAATTACTCAATTATAAATAGATTTCAAAATTATAAATAAATCTCACAAATCAAATTGCAGCCAATGGGTCTCAAGTCTCAACCCTCAACCCCGTAACCTTTGCTATAAGGCGCATGTATCAGACCAATTAAGTCATTTCATCTTGTTAGGAATATAGCGGAAGCGAATACTTGAAAATTGAGAATTATAAAAGTTAAATAATAGGAAAAATATATATAAATGACAAAATAAAAAAAATGATAAATTGGGATAAGATAAAATAAATAGCGTGGTTAGTGTGGGTCGGTGGGGGAACCCATAGGAAGGGGGGACGACCCGCCGAATTCACATCAGAAATCGTCAACATGAACACAAACGAAATCTTTAATTGCGTATAGAAACAAAGCGAACCACTTTTATTCTCGGAGCTGAGGTATATGAAGAATGGCTTTTTGGTCCCTTTCGTCCAGTGGTTAGGACATCGTCTTTTCGTGTCGAAGACACGGGTTCGATTTCCATAAGGGATATATAAATTCTCAACTGAGAATTACACAAGAATATATATATTTATGTGGACTACGTGAGAAAGGAAAAAAGGTTAAAGGATGAATTGATAATTCAAATTGATGCATGAAATACAAAGCTAATGAAAGCTATTTATACACTAAACAAAAGAGAGAAATGTGCAAAAATAAAGGAGAATATGCGCATGATGAAGTAGAGAAAGTTAATGGGAACCCAATGAGGTAGCTCAAGTGGCAAATAAGCTCTCTTTGTGAGGAAGAATTTTGGGAGAACCTGGGTTAAACGGACGGAGGAAGACCCGTCAATTTACCAAGGAAAAAAGGAGAAAGCTAACGGGAAACTGGTCCATGTTTAATTGACTAAACTCAAGCATGACTTGAACTTAGCAATTGGGATTAATGGCTCAAATTGGGGTGGTAAGTGAGATTGTTAGATAATGGGATTAATGGCTCAAGTTAGGCCATCCACACGTCTGAAATTCTCTTCATTGCAAAATTCACGTGGCTTTTTTTTTTTTTTTTTTTTTTTGTTACGTGTAGGGGTGGGCATTCGGTTAACCGAACGGTTAACCGAACCGAATTACCAAAACCGAATTAACCGAACTTGTCAAACCCTTTAACCGTTAACCGAACCGAAATTTCTATTTCCGAATTAACCGAACCGAATTCTTTTTTCGGTTAATCGGTCGGTTAACCGATTAACCATAATTTTTAAAATTCTAAAACTAACACCTAAAATAATAAATCCAATTAAAATAAAATGCATATCATAGTAAATTTATAACAAAATATATAAAAACAAAATGCACAAACATCCATAACTTCAAATCTTCAATCCAAAATCCAAAGTCTAAATATCCATAGTCCATAGTCATAATACAAGCAATTTCACATACAAAGAATCAAAGATTACAAACACACATCCATAGTCCATAGTCCATAGTCTTCATAAACACCTTACTCACAATTCACAAGGTAGGTTCCATTGCATTCCATGAAGAATCTAAAAAATAAAAGACCAAAAACAAAATTAATATATTAAAATTTTCATTTGGGCGATGAAAGTAAAATTTATAAAGAAAAGAAATAAAATTTACATACCATTTTCAACACTTTCAAAGTCATTTAACTCTTGAAGTTCTTCAAAAACATCTAATGAAACTGTTGAATTTTGAATCCAATCTTGATAGCACACAAGAGCTTGAGCCATTCTAGGAGTTAAAGAACTCCTAAAGGAATCAAGAACACGTCCTCCGGTACTAAAGGTAGACTCAGAAGCAACCGTGGATACTGGAATAGCTAGCACATCTCGAGCCAACAATGACAAATAAGGAAATCTAGGGCTATTAACTTTCCACCACAACAAAATATTAAAATCATCCTTTACTGGCTCCGTAGCTTCATTGAGATACTTATCCAATTCTGACATTTGATCCCCAACATTACCTGATTGAAGTTTGTGCCTTACAAACTTCTCTTGCATACGCTTTTTCATCCTAGCTTGGCATTCTCCTATATTCGAACTAGATGTTGGCGTGGAAGTAGATGACACATTGTCATTTGAAGGCTTATAAGCATTAAACAATTCATAGACCGCATCTTTAACCTTCTTTGTCATTTCCACACCTTTTGTACCCTCAAACATATCTTTCAAAGCAAACTCAACATAGCAAAACTTGTGTCTAGGATCAAGAATAATGGCAACAAAAATCAACATATTCAACTTGTCAATGTTCCCCCAATATTTGTGAAATTTATCTTTCATCTTCATTGCCATTAAACTAAATTCATTCTCATCCGAAGCTTTGCACTCTCTCAAAAGACAATCAATTTCACATATCTCATCAAACAAGCAATTGGAAGTAACATAACAAGTCCCGGAAACTCTATTTGTAAGCTCATAAAAGTGTTCCAAGAATTTTACTAAATCCCTAACAACATTCCAATCACTTTCAATAGGTATACCATCCCCCGATTCAAGATCATCTTTAAAATTCTCATCTTGTAAATCAAACATATAGAAAGCTTTTTCAAACTTTTGAGCACAATTTAGCATCAAATATGTTGAATTCCAACGAGTACTAACATCAAGGCACAACAAACTTTTGCTTTCTATATTCTCACTTTCAACACACTCTTTAAATTTTTGCAATCTAGATGGAGATTGCCTTACATATCTCACCGCCCCTCTAACACGAGCAACCGACTTATTCAAAAGTTTCAAACCTTCATTCACAATCAAATTTACTATATGTGCAACACACCTCATATGCATATATTTTCCATTCAAAATATTTCCATGCTTACTCCCAAACTTTTTTTGCAAATATCCAATAGCACCATCATTTGCACTTGCATTATCAACCGTAATAGTGAATAATTTATCAACCCCCCAAGAAAGCAAGCATTTTTCAATCAATTTACCAATAGCATCACCTTTATGACTTGAAATTTGACAAAAATTTATGACTTTCTTATGCAAATTCCAATTATCATCAATAAAGTGAGCTGTGAGACACATGTAATTAATTCTTTGCAAAGATGTCCATGTATCCGTAGTTAAACACACTCTATTACATGAACTCTTCAACAAATTTCTCACTTTGATCCTCTCATCTAAATAAAGTTGATAAACATCTCTTGTGATTGTTCTTCTTGAAGGAATGTGAAACATAGGACAAGCCACTTGAACAAATTCCTTCAAACCTTCACTCTCCACAAATCTAAAGGGTAGTTCACACTTCACAATCATATTTGCTAGAGCCTTTCTAATAGCTTCTTGATCGAATTTCCAACTTGAAATAGCCCCTTCCCCTTCATTACCCTTTTTTTGCACAACAATTTGAGATTGTGACTTGTCAACATTATTAGGATTTTGTTTACATGCATTCATGTGATATTTTAATGATGTAGTTCCATTTCTCTTTGTATCACAAGCATATTCTTTCCCACAGTGCACACATTTACATGAAGTAACACCAGAAGATGAAGTAACTTGTTTAAAATGAGACCAAACTTCTGACCTAGATTTTGTTGCTTTTCTCTTTTTTGAAATTTGACTTGCACCTGCACTCTCACTTGTTGAAATAGCAACTTCATCTGACGAAAGAGCCGTATACAACGGAGAAATTTCTTCCATTGACATCTACAAGCAACATTAATAAAATTTCTCAATGCAACATAAGCTACATAAATTATCAATACATACTCAAATCATCAATGCAACATAAGCTAATTAAGTAATTAGCAGATACAAAACATTGGATCACTGGATTACTACTTAAAAAAATAAATTTTTATTATTAGAAAGAAAAAATATATTTAAGTATTTAACACTAAAAAAACATTGTTAAGATATATATATATATATATATATATATATATATATATACTGCAAATGTGAAATGTTAACAAATAACAAGGAGTAATAACTAATAAGCTACTGTAATTCTGTAAATAAGCAAATAACTAATAAGCTACTGTAATAACTAATAACAAGGACTAACAAGCATATTCTGCAAATTAAACCTTGACAGATCATTTTGACAGCAGACAGCATGAGACAACAGCACACTGGATTACTGGAAATGATAACTAAAAAACATTGTTAATATATATATACCTCGTGTGCGTGTCCTTGTCGACGGTGGCCTACTGGCGGTGGCGGACTGAGTGCGAGAGAGACAGTGAGGGGCTTGGGTGGCTGGCGGTGGCTGACAGGCAGTGGACGGTGGCCTACTGGCCTCTATCCCTGGAGGCTGGAGCAGGTCCACGGTTCTAGGCTGCTGGCGAATGGCGGTGGGCTGGTGGCGGACTGGGGCGGTGAGAGATACAGAGTGCGAGAGAGACAGTGAGGGGCAGTTGCGTTCTGACGGTGAGAGAGAGAGCGCGAGAGAGGCAGTGAGGGCTAAGGGTGGTGGCCGGTAGCCGGTGGGCGTCAGCGATGATTGAGATTTGAGAGAGAATGAGAGATTGCGAGAGAGTGAGAAACAAAGAGGGCTGGGGGCGGCTGAACTCAAATGAAATTAGGGATTAGGGATTTCTCATGTTATATATATATATATATATATATATATATATATATATAGGTATAGGGGTGGGCAAAACACGGACAATAGGCGGTTAACCGACCGAACCGCTGAAATTCGGTTAACCGTAACCGAACCGAACTTTTCGGTTCGGTGAACGGTTAATGGAATTTGGAATTTTCGGTTAACGGTTAATTCGGTTCGAAACAGCCGGTTAACCGAATTAACCGAACGGTTAACCGAAAATTAATATATATATATATATATATATATATATATATATATATATATATAACATGAGAAATCCCTAATCCCTAATTTCATTTGAGTTCAGCCGCCCCCAGCCCTCTTTGTTTCTCACTCTCTCGCAATCTCTCATTCTCTCTCAAATCTCAATCATCGCTGACGCCCACCGGCTACCGGCCACCACCCTTAGCCCTCACTGCCTCTCTCGCGCTCTCTCTCTCACCGTCAGAACGCAACTGCCCCTCACTGTCTCTCTCGCACTCTGTATCTCTCACCGCCCCAGTCCGCCACCAGCCCACCGCCATTCGCCAGCAGCCTAGAACCGTGGACCTGCTCCAGCCTCCAGGGATAGAGGCCAGTAGGCCACCGTCCACTGCCTGTCAGCCACCGCCAGCCACCCAAGCCCCTCACTGTCTCTCTCGCACTCAGTCCGCCACCGCCAGTAGGCCACCGTCGACAAGGACACGCACACGAGGTATATATATATTAACAATGTTTTTTAGTTATCATTTCCAGTAATCCAGTGTGCTGTTGTCTCATGCTGTCTGCTGTCAAAATGATCTGTCAAGGTTTAATTTGCAGAATATGCTTGTTAGTCCTTGTTATTAGTTATTACAGTAGCTTATTAGTTATTTGCTTATTTACAGAATTACAGTAGCTTATTAGTTATTACTCCTTGTTATTTGTTAACATTTCACATTTGCTATATATATATATATATATATATATATATATATATATATCTTAACAATGTTTTTTTAGTGTTAAATACTTAAATATATTTTTTCTTTCTAATAATAAAAATTTATTTTTTTAAGTAGTAATCCAGTGATCCAATGTTTTGTATCTGCTAATTACTTAATTAGCTTATGTTGCATTGATGATTTGAGTATGTATTGATAATTTATGTAGCTTATGTTGCATTGAGAAATTTTATTAATGTTGCTTGTAGATGTCAATGGAAGAAATTTCTCCGTTGTATACGGCTCTTTCGTCAGATGAAGTTGCTATTTCAACAAGTGAGAGTGCAGGTGCAAGTCAAATTTCAAAAAAGAGAAAAGCAACAAAATCTAGGTCAGAAGTTTGGTCTCATTTTAAACAAGTTACTTCATCTTCTGGTGTTACTTCATGTAAATGTGTGCACTGTGGGAAAGAATATGCTTGTGATACAAAGAGAAATGGAACTACATCATTAAAATATCACATGAATGCATGTAAACAAAATCCTAATAATGTTGACAAGTCACAATCTCAAATTGTTGTGCAAAAAAAGGGTAATGAAGGGGAAGGGGCTATTTCAAGTTGGAAATTCGATCAAGAAGCTATTAGAAAGGCTCTAGCAAATATGATTGTGAAGTGTGAACTACCCTTTAGATTTGTGGAGAGTGAAGGTTTGAAGGAATTTGTTCAAGTGGCTTGTCCTATGTTTCACATTCCTTCAAGAAGAACAATCACAAGAGATGTTTATCAACTTTATTTAGATGAGAGGATCAAAGTGAGAAATTTGTTGAAGAGTTCATGTAATAGAGTGTGTTTAACTACGGATACATGGACATCTTTGCAAAGAATTAATTACATGTGTCTCACAGCTCACTTTATTGATGATAATTGGAATTTGCATAAGAAAGTCATAAATTTTTGTCAAATTTCAAGTCATAAAGGTGATGCTATTGGTAAATTGATTGAAAAATGCTTGCTTTCTTGGGGGGTTGATAAATTATTCACTATTACGGTTGATAATGCAAGTGCAAATGATGGTGCTATTGGATATTTGCAAAAAAAGTTTGGGAGTAAGCATGGAAATATTTTGAATGGAAAATATATGCATATGAGGTGTGTTGCACATATAGTAAATTTGATTGTGAATGAAGGTTTGAAACTTTTGAATAAGTCGGTTGCTCGTGTTAGAGGGGCGGTGAGATATGTAAGGCAATCTCCATCTAGATTGCAAAAATTTAAAGAGTGTGTTGAAAGTGAGAATATAGAAAGCAAAAGTTTGTTGTGCCTTGATGTTAGTACTCGTTGGAATTCAACATATTTGATGCTAAATTGTGCTCAAAAGTTTGAAAAAGCTTTCTATATGTTTGATTTACAAGATGAGAATTTTAAAGATGATCTTGAATCGGGGGATGGTATACCTATTGAAAGTGATTGGAATGTTGTTAGGGATTTAGTAAAATTCTTGGAACACTTTTATGAGCTTACAAATAGAGTTTCCGGGACTTGTTATGTTACTTCCAATTGCTTGTTTGATGAGATATGTGAAATTGATTGTCTTTTGAGAGAGTGCAAAGCTTCGGATGAGAATGAATTTAGTTTAATGGCAATGAAGATGAAAGATAAATTTCACAAATATTGGGGGAACATTGACAAGTTGAATATGTTGATTTTTGTTGCCATTATTCTTGATCCTAGACACAAGTTTTGCTATGTTGAGTTTGCTTTGAAAGATATGTTTGAGGGTACAAAAGGTGTGGAAATGACAAAGAAGGTTAAAGATGCGGTCTATGAATTGTTTAATGCTTATAAGCCTTCAAATGACAATGTGTCATCTACTTCCACGCCAACATCTAGTTCGAATATAGGAGAATGCCAAGCTAGGATGAAAAAGCGTATGCAAGAGAAGTTTGTAAGGCACAAACTTCAATCAGGTAATGTTGGGGATCAAATGTCAGAATTGGATAAGTATCTCAATGAAGCTACGGAGCCAGTAAAGGATGATTTTAATATTTTGTTGTGGTGGAAAGTTAATAGCCCTAGATTTCCTTATTTGTCATTGTTGGCTCGAGATGTGCTAGCTATTCCAGTATCCACGGTTGCTTCTGAGTCTACCTTTAGTACCGGAGGACGTGTTCTTGATTCCTTTAGGAGTTCTTTAACTCCTAGAATGGCTCAAGCTCTTGTGTGCTATCAAGATTGGATTCAAAATTCAACAGTTTCATTAGATGTTTTTGAAGAACTTCAAGAGTTAAATGACTTTGAAAGTGTTGAAAATGGTATGTAAATTTTATTTCTTTTCTTTATAAATTTTACTTTCATCGCCCAAATGAAAATTTTAATATATTAATTTTGTTTTTGGTCTTTTATTTTTTAGATTCTTCATGGAATGCAATGGAACCTACCTTGTGAATTGTGAGTAAGGTGTTTATGAAGACTATGGACTATGGACTATGGATGTGTGTTTGTAATCTTTGATTCTTTGTATGTGAAATTGCTTGTATTATGACTATGGACTATGGATATTTAGACTTTGGATTTTGGATTGAAGATTTGAAGTTATGGATGTTTGTGCATTTTGTTTTTATATATTTTGTTATAAATTTACTATGATATGCATTTTATTTTAATTGGATTTATTATTTTAGGTGTTAGTTTTAGAATTTTAAAAATTATGGTTAATCGGTTAACCGACCGATTAACCGAAAAAAGAATTCGGTTCGGTTAATTCGGAAATAGAAATTTCGGTTCGGTTAACGGTTAAAGGGTTTGACAAGTTCGGTTAATTCGGTTTTGGTAATTCGGTTCGGTTAACCGTTCGGTTAACCGAATGCCCACCCCTATATATATATATATATATTAATTTTCGGTTAACCGTTCGGTTAATTCGGTTAACCAGCTGTTTCGAACCGAATTAACCGTTAACCGAAAATTCCAAATTCCATTAACCGTTCACCGAACCGAAAAGTTCGGTTCGGTTACGGTTAACCGAATTTCAGCGGTTCGGTCGGTTAACCGCCTATTGTCCGTGTTTTGCCCACCCCTAGTTACGTGTTGCAATTCTGACACCGTCGAATTGCCACAATAGCAATTTTGGCGTCAGAATTGCAACAGCAATCAAAGACACCTTTTGCATTTATTTTAATTATTATTGTTGATTTTATTGATTATGGGGTAGTCAAACGGTGGGTCAACACCATCGAAAATAAATAAAGTGTAAATAAATTAGGAGAAAAATAAAGGAACACAAAGATTTTTGCGTGGAAATAAAAAAGTGAAAATCACGAGCCCTTTTGGGCGATGCCAAGCCAAAATTCACTATCTTTTTGTAGTCGGGTACATGTATTGTAGAGTGTCTAGGGAGGATTTCTGATTCGATGTCTTTTCTTTATGATTGACTAGGGCCTTTTATAGTAGAATGAATACAAGATTTATGGTAATTTGGGATTCACATGGTAATTCTGTATTTATGGTGAGGTAGGGTATTTAATAGCGTTGAAAAAACGATTTTAGGAAATAGAAGGATAATTTAGGGGGTAAGAATTAATTTAGGTGACCTTGATTGTCTTTTCATAATTGCATAGTTGTCATGTAATTCCTTCCTTTATCGTTGCGATTGACTGGTCAAATCCCAAATCGAGTGCCAAGTCCGAGTGCCGATCTGACTGACTAATGGGTTGACTTAATCCGTATCCCATCATCTAGCTAGTCCCTCACTTTCCTGTGTTACACGAAGCACGGCATAGGAAAGTACAATGCTACAATCCGCAGTGAGCTCAATACCATCTGTCATACTTCGTGCCGACTCCTTTTCAAGGAAGAGTGAAGGGATTTGTCGCAAACTCCTTCATTTTATTGTCGACTCCCTTTTTCAAGGAAGAGTAAAATGCTTCATGGCCGACTCCTTTTAAGGAAAAAATTTTATCGCTGACTCCTTTTTCAAGGAAGTATTTTCATCGCCGACTCCTTTTTCAATGAAGTGTGAAAGGCTTCATGGCCGACTCCTTTTTAAAGGAAATGTGAAAGTCTTCATAGTCGACTCCTTTTTTCAAGGAAATGTGAAAAGGCTTCATAGCCAACTCCTTTTTTCAAGGAAATATTTTCATTGTCGACTCCTTTTCTCAATGAGGGCTATATACTTATCACAAGATTTCACGAAGTATTAGTCTGCCGCCTCGTGTCCGAGGGGTGACTTTAGTTGTCCTCTCGCAGTTTCTTGCCTCTTTACCATTCGATGGGCTGGTAAGCACCTAAAAAGATTTTCGCCTTCTAACCATTTAGGCGGCTGGTTGACCACCCAAAGCTTTCGCCTCGCGCCATTTGGAGGTTGGCGGACCACCTGGCTTTCGCTTAAACCCGCACCGTTTAGAGGCTGGCAGACCACCCGACTTTCGCCAAAACCCGCGCCATTTGGAGGTTGACGGACCACCTGGCTTTCGTCTAAACTTGCGCCATTTAGAGGCTGGCGGACCACCTAGCCTTTGCCTAAACCCGCGCCATTTGAAGGCTGGCAGACCACCTAAATAAGCTCTCGCTCTCGACCATTTAGATGGCTAATCGGCCACCTAGATTTTACAAATTTTAGCTTGTAATTTGCTACGTACTCATGATGCACCTTGATAATATGCTGAGTCATTGAATTTTGGTTCCACAATTTAAACTTTCATGTATTTACCTCATCTTGCCACGTACACAAAAGCATGGTGAAGTGATTGTGATACATGTCACTTGCAAAGAGCAACAAAGTGCATTAAAATAAATCATACTAACTAACAACCTTGCCTTCGATCGCGCACCATCTTCACCGACCACCGAGGGACTAGTCAATCAATTACCGAGGCCGACTACAAGGACAAGCAGCCGACTGTTAACTACTAGTCAGCCGCTCTCCATCAAGCAAATCTCTTTACCACACTACTGCCTTTATGTCGAGTATTTGCGATCCTGCGGACATAATTTCATTGGTGACTACTTGCTTAGTTCCTGCCTACGTCCTTTAACTGACCATATTTTTATGATTGACTGGCATTGTTCAGCCAAGTCCCTCAGTATTATAATATGCCAACGAACTACTCATTCACTTGGTCAGCAAATATATTTCCTGAGCTATGCTTTGCCACAAAATAATTAAATGCATATGAGCAAAAAAACTTGCTACGTATTCTATAGATGGTAACTCCGTGTTGCCATACTTGAATATCAAAATTTTCCTTGCGCTGAATGCTACACTTTTCTTTAGTATATTCTTTCCATCTTGGTAATTGATATTTTATTGCCCAGAACATACATCTCTTTTATTTGCAATTTGCAGCAGTACGAAGCATGCTTTGACTTCCTTAAATTGCCAACCTTCCATGCACATAAAAATAATCCATAATAATGGTGTATCAATATCTCCATTCGTCACAATGGAAACTGTTTGCACTGAGGTAGGAAAAGCACTTGTTCAGGATTCTTAAACCACTCGCCCGGTGTTGGTTTTATCTCCCACGGAATGGTCGAACGACAGACCAACACCACCGGAAAATTGACTAACTAACACTATCGGAAAGGTAGAGTAACGTTTCAGCCCTCTTTGTATATTACGAATTGCCTTTGAGTACAATGAATTGCTTATGAGTTTGGAAAATTGTTTGTCATCTCTCGAGGCCTAGAACTCCTATTTATACAAGTTAGGAGAGATTTCTCCCTTAGGAAACTACTAAATTACTTTAGGAACTCTTTCCTTATTACATTTTAGGCACTTTCTTAATTTATCTCGACTTTTCTTCCATATTTCCTGCCTTCCGCCGCCGAACTCTTTTAGGAAACCTTCATGACCGCCTATCCTGCACCGCCTTTCATGAATCGCCTTTACCACCTCGGCTCTTTCTAGGTCGGTCTGGTCCGATTCATCTTCTTCCTACCCTTTTGGCCCGACCTTTCCTCCATGGTAATTAACTGCTTCAACAATTATGTTCAATCACTCACAGTCTAAGATCATCAGCTGCATTGTCACCTTCTCAATGATCCCTCGACCGACCGACCGATTGTCGACCGACCTTCACCGTGCCATCCTATCTTCATTCAAGCCTTCTCTTCCTCTGTATTAGTCGTCCCTTCTTCCTACTCTGAGTTCCTAGCACCGAACCTTAGCCTATTCCCCATCACCCAGCTTGCAGGATGGTTTTGACCAACCATATTCCTATGACCAATTGCTTAGTATGCTCGGTCGAGTCCCTCAGTAGAGCAATCACGCTTTGACATGCTTTCTTTATTTCTGTCATCACCACATATCTTGATTTGGACATGCTCGTTTCTGTCAAGATACGCACATAAATGTTTTCCATGAGATATGTCTTACCACGTACATAATCAATGTTTGGAAAGAATGTCTTCTGGAAGTTGTACCCAACATTTCCCTTGCAATACTGCTTAGTTCAGAGTTCGTAGTTACCGTGGCCATGCCTCGCTTCTACATCGGCCAACCGATGACTGCTTCCCCGCGGGCTGTCTCGAACGGTTAATCTATTGATGAGGACTGTTTATGAATGTCAGGCAACTTCTGTCATTCTCTCTCGTAGGAAATAATAATTATGGATTGTTAATGTCGGACTATGCATGCCGAACATAAATAAATTACTGATTCTTCCCGGTTGAGCAGTCTTATTTCCCTCGTGACTCCTTAGTCATATTCGCGCATAACAAAAATTCAGCATGTTCGGACTTTCTTTAAATTTGCCCCAAAATTTCGTTCGCATGTTGAGGCTACTCTGACCCTTTTTTATTTTTGGCACTTGCCAAAGCTTTTAAGGTGAGATTTTTCTTTTCTAATTGCCTTCAAACTTGCCATGTCCCAGTATGTACATAAACCAAAACTTTTCATGCAAGTGCACACTTAAATATGGAATCATGTGATAATAGGTAAGAATTTGTACAAAAAATTAAATCTCCAACCTTCATGCGTTCAGCCGCGTACATGATGTGCACGTTCTCCTTCCATACAAAGATATTAGATTGCCTTTTATTCTTTCCCTGTGTGTGTATTTTCCACATCCCTCAAACGTATACTTCCATATTTTTTGTGCCTACATGCAACCAAGAGAAGGAAATTTCCATGGAAGAGGTGTCTTTTCAACGCCGACTGCTCTCTTGGATTGGTCCTGATTCTCAACAGTCTTTCAGGGCTGTCAGGGTCAGGATTAACATTGCATATTTCTATGATAAACTTTCCAGGGCGGTCAGGGCCGATCCGGACCGACCATATTCTACGGTTGATTCCTCGGCCTGCTCGACCAAGTCCCTTAGTCTAGTTGTATGTTAATGATATGCTCATTTGTTAACTGAGCAACTGGTCTCGATTACACTACCCGGTGCGTGAAGTAAATAACGAGACTGAATATTGGAAAAGTATGTACTTGTATGAAACCAAAGGTTTTCATGTACATTTGTTTATTAGAATGGTAATTTACCAATTCTCTCGCACCCAACAACATTTTTTCCAGAAAAAAATAAAACTTTAATGCTGGAGGGTAATGATTTTTTCATCTTGTTCTTGTAACAAGTTCTTCTTCTTGTTCTTGTAACAAGTTTTCCTTTGTTTCCTTGTGTTTTGTCACCTTCATCTTGCTGGCCCTACTTTGGGTGTTACCTCTCTTCTGGTGGTGCATTGATGAACTGCATTAATAGCAAGAGGAAGGTATGTGCCCTCATAACTTCAAGATCTGTTCTTAAAACCTTTTATGTAATCTCATTGTATGTACACCAAATACAACTCGCATCAAGTAACCACTAGCCAACTTCCCCCCCCCCCCCCCCCCCCCCCC
>NC_044924.1:24075640-24130583 GCF_003576645.1 Ipomoea triloba
CCCCCCCCCCCCCCAACCGACAACCATGGCATCAAGCAGCAAAGGCAAACAAACTCTTGAAAATCACTATGCGTCACTCAGTTTACAGAACGACGATGAGGAGGAGGTTGACCTCCCTTTTGATGATAGGAACTCGGAGGAGGCTGAATCTTTCATTCTGGTTAGAACTTTTATCACTGAGAAGCATGTGAAGTTCAACTTCTTGAAATAAACTCTCACCACAGTTTGGAGACCAATAAAGGGGATGGTGGCCAAGGAGATATCCACCAATCTCTATATCTTCTATTTTTTCCATGAGAAAGACAGGAGAAGAGTCATGGAAAACAACCTCTGGTCATTTGAACAAAGCCTTCTAGTGTTACGTGAGCTGGAACACAATGAATCCCCATATGAAACCGACCTGACAAAGACGGAGTTCTGGGTTCAGATTCACAAACTTCCTCAAAAACTCTCTACTCCACAGATGGTTGAAACGCTAGGTACTCTATTTGGCCAGTTCATTAAGGCAGATCTGTGCAACTTTGACGGAGCTTTGAAGGCGTTTGTTAGGGTTCGTGTGCGCATAGACATCACCAAACCATTGAGAAGGAAAGTAAAGGTCAAAACACCAGGCGGAGAAGGAATGTCTCTTGACTGCAAATACGAACGTCTTCCAACCTTCTGTTATGTGTGTGGGAGGATAGGCCATGCAGAAAGCTTTTGCCCTATCCAGTTCAAATCTCCAGTTGATCATCCTAAAGCTTATGGACCGGAGCTGAGGGTGGCTGGTCGTCGCAGTCAGAGTAGTGCGAACAAATGGCTTTTTGACGACTTTCCATCTAAAAAATCCCAGACGGCCGGTGAAACTATGGATGGCCAGAACCTGGAGGAGGAGTAGTTGCGGAACCCGAGGCACGAGGTTCAAATGGGACAAACCGCACATGAACAACCCCTTTGCCCAACGGATCATGCGCAGACTAAGAAAATGCACACAAATATTGATGCAAGCATTTACTGCTCTCCTAGGAACATTAATGCGCCTGCGGCAGAGCCTAGTGAAACATAGTATGCGAGTAGTGAGAAGGAAGCAAGTAAGACAATGTTGGTAGGTCTTGTGGCATCTGGCATGCACTCCCATATGGAAGGGAGTGGGTTCGAGCCTCAGTGGAGGCAAACTGTTGACTCTTTGTGCTTTAGTAGGTTGAGAAAGTAGTTATGAACAGATACTACATTGTAACAGAGTCGATAGTACTAAAAAAGAACAATGTTGGTAGGTGGTCAGGGGCATTTAATGTAAGAAGACATAACACAAAGCAACAAGCAACCAGGCTACTCTGCAACGCTCCAAGATTTAAATCAAATGACTCTATGGGCCTCCTTTAACCAAAGCCTCCATCAGAATCTCTTTGGAGCCCACACTAACTTGGCCATTCCGCTGGATAATGATAAAAAGCGTAGAAAGAAGGAGACCATTGGGCCTGATGAAGCCCAATCAGGTGCTGTTCAAAATCGAGATGTTATTTGGTTGGGTCCAAAAAACTTGCTAGAGCCAGGATCTGCGACGCAGACCCGCCTAACCCAATGAGTCTCATATCATGGAACTGTCGTGAGCTAGGTAACCCCACGACAGTTCAAGTTCTAATGGACATTGTCCATTCAAAGAGGCCTTAAAGATGAAGATCATTAAAAATAAGTTGGGCTTTGAGGGCCTATTCACTGTTGATAGTATTGGGTTCAGTGGAGGCCTGGCCCTTCTTTAGAAACAGGGCTTGGACTTAAGTATTGTTAGCTTCTCGGTGAACTACATTAACACAAATATCCGCCTTGACAACTCTCCTCATCTTTGGCGATATTCGGGATTCTATGGCTGCCCTGATTGAAACAATAGGAGGAGTTCCTGGGAATTGCTCAAGACGCTCATAACTCAAAACACTCTCCCATAGATTGCGATGGGAGATTTCAACGATTTGCTAGACACAAGTGAGAAAAGCGGAAATATACCCCATCCAAAATGGCTTTTAAAGGGTTTCTCGGATGCTGTTCATTCAAGTGGTTTGAGAAATTTTGATTTTGGAGGCTTCCAATTCACATGGGAGAAGGGTAGAGGGACTACAAATTGGGTTCGTGAGAAATTGGACAAGATCCTAACCAACGATTCATGGCTTGATATCTTCGAGAGGCTACGGCTCATTCCTTTGAAGCTCCATGCAGCGATCATCTTCCTCTTGCAGTCTGGTCGACTCCCACAACTCATGTCAGTAGGAAGAAGCGTTTCCGATTTGAAAACAGTTGGATCACCGAGCCACAGTGTAGGAATATCATCAGTCGCAGTTGGGTCCTCTTGGAAGGTATGAATTTGACCACTAGATTTAATATTTGCAGTAGTGCTCTTTGGAAATGGGGAAAGAACCTGAATAAAAATCTTCAACCAAGAATCGAGTATTGGAAACGGAGAATGGAGTGGACCCGTGGTAGAGTGGATCCTCAAGGGATACAGGAGTTCGAATTGGCCCAAAGGAGTTGTATTAGACTTATTGAACAACACAGCACCTTTTAGAAACAAAGGGCAAAGATTTTTTGGTATAAAGATGGGGATAGCAACTCAAAGTTCTTTCACAATTCTATCAAGAAAAGGAGAAGAGATAATGAGATCCTGAGACTTAGAGATAATTCTAGGAACTGGATTGAACGTGGGGATGGTATGAATTGTCTGATTAGGGACTATTTTACCAATCTATTCAAGTCTACTGTGGGAGATCACTATCCTGTTCTTCACTGCATTGATCTGAAAATTTCAGACATTCAAAATAGAGCCCTCCTTAAAGAATTTACCAAGCAAGAGGTTAAAGAAGCAACCTTTAGCATGCATCCTGACAAGAGTCTGGGTTTTGACGGCTTAAATCCTGAATTTTCCAAACCTACTGGGATATCCTTGAGAGTATCATGGTTAATCTCTACAATAATTTTCGTAGCATCGGCAATCTACTGAGGGAACTGAGCACCACTCATATTGCTCTTATGCCCAAGAAACCAAAACCCGATTCCATGTCAAACCTTAGGTCGATCGCATTGTGCACTGTAGCCTATAAAATCCTCACCAAGGCCTTGGCAAAATGGCTGAAACCAATCCTCGATGGAGTTATTTTCAATAAACAGAGTGCTTTCGTGCCAGGCAGACTAATAACAGATAATATCATGGTGGCCTTTGAGATGCAACATTTCTTAAAGCGCAAAACTCAAGGAAAAGATGGATATGCGACTCTGAAGTTGGACATGAGCAAGGCTTACGATATAGTGGATTGGTCTTTCTTGAATGCCATTATGCTGAAACTCGGGTTTGACAGCCGTTGGGTGAAGTTAGTGATGACTTGCGTTTCTTTTACCAACCTCTTCGTTCTTAATCAGGGGCCGGAAATTGGCTCGATTACTCCGGAGAGAGGTCTTAGGCAAGGGGATCCCCTTTCCCCTTACCTTTTCTTATTAATCACGGAAGGGCTTAGTGCCATGTTATCTCGGTTTGAATTGGAAGGAAAACTTCACTACATCTCAGTGGCTAGACAGGTTCCTAGGGTCACCCACTTACTATTTGCATATGACATTAATGTGTTCTTTAAAGCTAATCAACAGGAGGCAAACAGTGTTAAGGAACTCCTTTCTCTCTATGGTTCGGCCTCTGGTCAGTATATTAATTTTGACTAATCCATTGTTTGTTTCAGCAATAATGTGGGGGTGGGTGATAGGGAATCCGTGGGGAATATCCTAGGTGTGAGGAGTGAGGGTGGTAATGGGAGGTACCTTGGGGTTGCCTATGAGGGTGGGTAGAAATAGGAGGGAGGTACTGGGGTATGTTAAAGAGAGGATTATTGCTAGAATAGAGAGTTGGAACCACAAGTTCTTATCAAGAGCGGGTAGGGCTGTGTTTCTCAAGAGTGTATCCAAGCCATCCCATCATATGCCATGGGTGTGTTCCTTTTGCCTGTTGGTTTATGCAAAGAAATTGAGATTGTCATGAACTTCTTTTGGTGGAAAGGGGGTAGGAGGGAGAATAAGGGTGTTCACTGGAAGTCCTAGGACAAATTGTGTTATCCGAAGAAGTGGGGAGGGTTAGGATTTAGAAGCCTTAGAGAGTTCAACCTGGCTATGTTGACAACGCAATCTTGGAGACTCATCAATAACCCAACTTCATTAGCAGCAAGGATCCTAAAAGCTCATTACTACCCTGAATCATCTTTTTTGGAGGCAAAGTTGGGCTCGAATCCTTCATTTATTTGGAGCAGCTTGATCCACACTCAGGAAATTATTAGGAAGCATTCTAGATGGCGTATATGTAGCGGTTCTCAAGTCAGTATCTAGAGGGATGATTGGCTCATAGATAAGGCAAATCCAAAAGTCTATTCATTCCCGTACCCAATGATGGAGGAGGAAAAGGTAGCGGATCTCATTGTGACAGGGGAAAATAGGTGGGACGAGGAGATAATCAAAATAATGTTCTCCCAACGTGATGCCGATCTGATCATGAGCATCCCCCTCACAAAGCAGTAGACGTGTGACAAGGTCATATGGGCACCGGATGATGATGGTTATTTTACTATGAAGAGTTGCTACAGGGAAATTAGAGGGGAACTCCAGGTTTCAGACTCCCACCCTTGGAACACGATGTGGCACATGAACATTCCTCCGAAGGTAAAGATCTTTCTCTGGCAGGCTTGTACAAATTGTTTGCCGACTAGGGACCTTCTACGCAAAAGAAAAGTAGATTGTGTTGCCATGTGCCCGATTTGCGAATTGGTGGAGGAATCGACTACTCATCTTCTTGTAGAATGCGACTATCCAAGACTGTCTAGAGACATTCGGGGCTACAAGTGTGTGATTCAGCCGGGACCTCTTTCCCGGAATGGGTCAACCAAAACTTTGCTAAGATGGATGAAATCAACCACTATCTGTTTGTGCTTATATGCTGGGAGATATGGAGACAGAGAAATGAGAAGACATGGAACAGTGCATCTGTTCTACATAGCTACCAACACATTAGAAAGGCAAAGTGTTTCCTTAATGAGTGGAGTGCCACTAAATTGCATGTTTCCCCAATTCATGCGCCTGCTATCCCGAATCAAAGATCGAAGAGACCGGAGGAGGGAATGCTTAAAATGAACGTTGACGCCACAATAAACAAGCATGCAGCAGCAATGGGTTTGGGCAATGTGATACGTGATGAGGAAGGGAATTTCATAGCTGCATGGTGAGCCCAATGGAGAGGCAATTTCACTCCCAGGGAAGCTGAAGCAGTGGCCATCTGTGAAGCTCTGAGCTGGCTTAAATCACAAAACATGGATAATGTTCAAGTGGAATCAAACTCTCTTCAAGTGGTTCAATGTCTAAATTCTAAAGGGGGAGTGTCTTCTTTCCATCTCATTGTTGAGGATATTAAACGCCTATTGCAAGGTTTCTGTAATGTCTTTCTTTCTTGTACCAAAAGATCAACAAACCAAGCTGCCCATGTTATCGCTAGGCAGTCTAGTTCTTCTCCTGATTACTTGAAGTGGTTTCACAACCCTCCTCTTTTCATCTGTAATGTGTTGGCTTCGGATTTAAGTTAATGAAAGTTGCTTTTGTTCTAAAAAAAAAAGAATGGTAATTTACCTTGCACGTGTTTTACCTAAATGCCAAACCAGTGTCTCATGCTCCAACTTTCCTTATGAGATTTGAAAACAAATATACACATGGTGTACCTGCAGTGATTCGTCATTGGCTAATGAGGATTGATAGCGAATTTTCAACCGTCGAACCGAAAGGCTCTATATGGTGATTGATCAAGTAGGATTTTGTTGAGGTAGAGATCACGGGACCATTTGTATTGGTCCCACAAACGGCGCTAATTTAGTTTTATTGACTATAGGGTAGTCAAACAACGAGCGAACACCACCAGTGGCGGATCCAGCATGGGGGCACCTGCCCCACTCACCCCACCCCTACCCCATATATGTCTTTGTATGTATATATGTATATATAGTACATATATTAGTATAAATACTTTAAAACAGATGCTATTAACAATGGATTCGTTAGATTAGGTCGTTAGTGCGTGTATCATTCAATTGAAGGACGCGGGTTTGAAACTTGTTGACACATGGCTTTGTTTTATTGCACTTTTTATAGCTTAATATAATATAATATATATATATATATACTAAAAATAAGTAAGAGATTAAGTTGATTAGTTGGTAGATGTGTTTGTCCTAAAATAAAGGTTAGGGGTTCAGTTCCTTATTCTTTCAACAAAACTTTTTGAATTTTTATTATATAGATAAAAAATTTATAATGTGTTTTATATTTGAATTACTTTATCAAATTAATTATGTTTCATATTTTATTATGAATATTTTTATAAAGTTTTCATATATTTTATTTTTCGCTTATATTTAACAATATTTATGATTATACGAAGTATTTCTTAAGTGTTTTAATTTATTTTTAACTATCTCTTTTTTATTAATGTTTCGCCCCCACTGGAAGAATTTTCTGGATCCGCCACTGAACACCACCGAAAATAAATAAAGTGTAAATAAATTAGGAGAAAAATAAAGAAACACAAGGATTTTTACGTGGAAACCAAAAGGTAAAAACCACAGGCCTTTTAGGGCGGTGCCAAGCCAAAATTCACTATCTTTTTATAGTCGGGTACATGTATTGTAGAGTGTCTAGGGAGGGTTTTTGATTCGATGCCTTTTCTTTATGACTAACTAGGCCTTTTGTATTAGAATGAATACAAGATTTATGGTAATTTGGGATCCACATGGTAATTCTGTATTTATGGTGAGGTAGGGTATTTAATAGGTTTGGAAAATGATTTTAGGAAATAGAAGGATAATTTAGGCGGTAAAAATTAATTTAAGTTGACCTTGATTGTCTTTCTATAATTGCGTAGTTGCCATGTAATACCTTCTTTAATCGTCGTAGTTGACTAGTCAAATTCCGAATCGAATACTGAATCCGAGTGCCGGTCTGACCGACTAATGGGTCGACTTAATTCGTATCCCATCAATTATTATTAATAAAAAATATTTTTTTAATAAAGTGATGTAAAAGTGGGATCATATTTGAAAGACGATAGAAAGTTATATAAATGAAGAGTGTAGTAAATAATTGTAAATTTAATGATATGATAGGCGTGAAGAATTGCTGCCTTGCTGGGAAGCAAGAAGCTTGCAAAGTTGCAATTGTTAAAGCACAGGTGGACTTTACAAAAGAATAGAAAATAAAAATAAAAATCAGACGTCAGAATCCCTCTACTCCGCATTCAAAACCCTTTTAAGTTTTACCTTCAGTCGCCAGGATCCAAAAATTGGAAGCCCTTGCCTTGGATAAGTCGGAGAAAATGGCGAGTCTTGTATCTTCGGACTCGGAATCAAGCTCGGACTCTGAGGAACCTGCAATAGAAACTCGGGGAAAGGGGAAAATTTCACAATACGAGAAACAAAGACTGAAGAGAATCGAAGAGAACAGAGCGAGAATGGAAGCATTGGGTCTTGGCAAAATGACAGCTTCCTTAATGGGTTCGATTTCAAAGGCTCATAAGAAAGTGGCTGACAAGAAGGGCAAGAAGAAGGTGGGTGCTCATGCTGAGGAAGATGATGAGTACAAACCCTCTGAAGGTGAAGAGGGTTTCAGTTCTTCAGCTGAAGAAGATGAAAATGATAATGGCGGTGATGGATTCTCCAAGTCTGTGTCAAACAAGGTACTTTATCATTTTTGGTATATGAATTGTCATTAATCTTGATTTTGGGTGCCTATTGCAATTGAAATGATGATTATGTATACTCTCCGTGTGTGCGATTGCTTTGAAAGAGGAAAAGTTGAAAAATATTATACACTGTTTGGTTTACAAGAAAATATTTTTCCAAATTTGGAAAACAAAACAGATTTTATCTGAGAATCTATTCTATAGAAAATGAATTTTTCAAATTTGAGAAAAATGATTTACTCCACTTGTTTTTATATTACTCTTTCCTATCTTACTGTGTAAGAGCATTTGAGTTTTTATACTAATTATTTCTAAGAATTTGTTTTTCAACAACATAACAACCTAGTCAATCTAAATAATTTATTTTCTATTGAATTTAAATTTGATTCATTCTCAATTCTTTTTCATGAATCAAATGGGAAATAGAAATGCAGAATCCCCGCCCACATTCTTAGATAGATCTTCTTTCATTTGCATGGAATGGTCTGCATCAGACATTTAGACACTTTTTCTAATTTCTATTCCCCTTGGTGTCTTATCCAGTGCAAAATTAAAAAGTCAACTCCAAAGAAGGGAGCTCCAAATAATCAGCCTGTTAGTGAATCAGATTTTATGAACGACGATGATGCTTTGATGCAGGTACATGTAGAAAGTTCCAATTGTTTCTTTTGCCATTAAGCTGTTTACTGTTTAGAGTTTTATATGGTGGCTATTATTCTGTCAAAATTGTCTTTGATATTGAACTATAAGCTTGTGCAGGCAATTGCTCTGTCACTACAAGATTCTGCCGGTTTTTTAGATGTGAGCAAAGCACCTAATAAAAGTGCTGGTGCTCATATCACAGGTGAAAATCATAGAGAGAAGAAAGTAGACTCCAGCACCCCAGAAGGCACAGGAAAGCGGAAGAGAAAACAATCGGTTTGTTTTGATGTAGATGGGTGGTTTTACTAGAAGAGAATGATTTTTGTTTCGATTTCATGAGTTTATATCTCCCCTGTCTTCTTATCAAGTTTCATTTGTTATCAACAGATCAGAAACCGGGTGCAAATGACTGAAGATGAATTCATTTTACACTTCTTTCAGTTTGATGGTAATGACTAGCACGCTTTATGCCTTTATGTGGTTTCTATTTGCAGTAAAACTATTACTAAAACTATGTTGATACAAGTACACAAGTAATAATCTTTTCTGAGCTTACCCAACGTGGTATTATTATACAAGCACTTTCAAGTCTGGTATATTTTAATTTCTGTAGCCATGTGGACTGTGTTTGAATGTTAAGAATGCTGGAATATATATAGGTTCCGAATAGTTACTGAAATGAATAATTAATCCTATGTCTGCTTCTTTTACACTTAATAATTAACCCAATGGGGTAGCTCAAGTGGCAAGTGAGCTCTCTTTGTGGACAAGTGACGATTCCCCTTGGGCCAGCTCCTGTGCCTCCCGGTGCGAACGCGGGTGAACCTGGACCGTTAAACGGACGGAGAAAGACCCGGTGGATTTACCCAAAAAAAATAAAATGAAATTAACATATGGATTGTGCTTATTTCTTCAACCATTTAACGCATAAAGATGGCTAGAGAGTGTACTCATCTTTTTCTGGTGTAACATGTTACCCACAACTCATATACATGTACCTTGATAACTATGAAGAGATATTATATAAAGTAGCCCTACATTAGCACTGCATGCATTTGCATCTAGTATACGTTTAGGATATCAGATGCACTTATTGTAATGAACAGTTTATAGAGTTCCTACACCTCTATAGTATTTATGATAGGTTTATTCATAGTGGGCACAAAATGTTGTGTGCATATTTAAAACAGAAGGTGGATAAATTATAAGTTTGTAATGTATCATTACATGTATTGGGGTCGATTAAAATTGTTTATTAAAACACTGTTCAGACAGGACATTTGCTTTTGCTTACAACAACTCAGTTGGATTTCTTGCCACTGATCAGTTGAGGTTAACACATTGCAGAGGCAGGAAAAGGGAGCATAAGTGTGAGAGATTTACGAAGAGTAGCAGCTGCACATGATTTTTTATGGTCAGATGAAGAACTAGGAGACATGATACACTGCTTTGATGTTGATGGAGATGGAAAGGTAATTACTAAAAAAATCTTTCATTTTCATTCCTTTTGATTCTCTACTTTTTATTGTGAAAATCCTGACATATGGTATGGAATGAAGTGAAAGTTGCGTACCAGTTGGTGGTATTGTTATCGACAAATCACAAAGGCAAATTATACCATGGACCATGTCACCAGGGTCTACCTTGCATTGTGGACCCTAGTCCAAAATAGCCTCTAGGTACCAATAGTTAACAATTTATGTGCTTGTAAATAAATTGAAGACATAACATGTTAATAATATGTTAACTACAGACACATAATATTTTGTGTTTGCAGTTAACATATTATGTATTTGTAGTTAACATGTTACATGCCTTCAATTTATATACAGACACATAAACTAATAACTGCAAGTATAGAATATGTCAATTGCAGACACATAATTTTTGGACCAGGGTCAACAATGCAAGATGACTCTGGTCCATGGTATAAAAATTGCCTAGACAAATGTATCAAAATTTTAGGCAAGAAAGAAATGGATCATTAATGAAAGTTGGGCGCTGAATTAATTGGAATTTGTTCAAATACCTATTAATATCAGGAGTGCTAGTTCATTTGTGGTTGAACTTGTATTTGGCTTTGTATTTGCTTTAATAATCATATTAATTGAAAAAAATGGACTTTATATCCAATTTACTGAATTTAGTCCTCGACTATAGTGTTTTTTTTTTTTTTTTTTCAATTTAGTCCTAAACGACTTTTTGTGTTTAATTAGATTCTCAACTTTGATGGTTTTACTTAATTGAGTCATCTGTTAAGATAGCTTGGTACTTTCACCTTTATTAATACCCAATTTAGTCATCTACTTTAGTAGTTTTATCCAAGTTAGTCTTCGACTATAAAGGTTTTACCCAATTTAGTCCTCGACTATAGTGGTTTTTTTCGATTTAGTCATTGATTCTAATAGTCAAGAATTCAATTGGGAAAAACCATCAAAGTCGAGGACCTAATTAAGCACAAAAACTAAATCAAGAAAAACCACTGTAATCAAAGACTAAATTGGGTATTTAACTCAAAAAAAATGGCAGTGACATTGGCTCACCTTGATTAGGGGAGGGTAAAGTTAGAGTGGTTCAAACATGATGACAGCACACGAATAGGGGAATTATTTAAGATGCCAGTTGATTGGCATTTCATGTTCCTATCTTTGTATTGCAGCTTAGCCTTGAAGAATTTCGCAAGATTGTTATTCGATGCAACATGATGATTAGTGTTGGATGATTTCATCCTTGTTGCGGTCAAGCATTTAATCAAGGAAAGCGTTGTTTGTAGTAAAAGCTTATTACTAGCATGAAGTACAACTGCTTGATTAGGCAATCATTTGACAGACATGGATTCGAGTGGAGGGCTTCTGGTCTTCAAACTCAACTCAACTACCCCTAGCTAATGTTAATGCTGTCTTGTATGCCTTGAAGTTTGATATTTTGATTGGGGAGAGTATCAGAGAACGAAAACCATTAGTTAGTGCCTTTTTGGTTACATATGTGTAAAGTGAAGACGAATACTAGCGGACATTGATGTCATGCTTGGTAGGTTGTAATGGTAATTCAATTATAGCCTAATTCCTTGTAGAGCACAAACTCTATTGTTTGGTTGGAGCTTTAGATGGAATTGCAATTCTCTCTTCTTGTAGAATTGAAATTTATATGGCTAAAAATTCGGCAGTGGAAAGAAGAAAATTGCAAAATTACCATTATTATTATTATTATTCAAGGGTAAAAAGGATATTTTAAAACAATATAATTTAAATTTCTACTTTATTCTCACCTTCTTTTTTCACGGATTTAGAATTTCTAAAACTCGCACCTCAGCCTCATCATCATCAATAGATATTGCGGATACGAGAAGTTGGATGGTGGTTTAGATTCAAATTAGTGTACCTAAAATACAAAAGCCGAATGTAAAGTTGTAACAAATTAAACCTAACCATCCAAAACAACCACGTTACGTTACTTTAAAGACAAAGCTTGCCCTTCAAAGTCAACAACACAACTAATAATCAATACAAAGCTTTTCCTGAATTAGTCACACTCTGTAAAATTTTCGAAAGAGCTGCTGGAGGAGGATTGACCCTTCATCATGTCCTCTTGAAAAGATAGCCCACAACAATGCTCACCAACCCAATAATAACTACATACATAAATGGGATGCCACCTCGATTTCTGTTTGATTCACGTCTCAAGAGCTCCTACGCATGACAACATCATGAAGAATGAGAACACAGTTCTAAATTGTTCACTACATTCTATGAGGCATGGTTTTGCATCAAATTAGATTAGAACGAACCTATTTAAAGGCATATAAATTTACATTAGTATCTTCCCACTATCATCTTTTGATGCATGCCAACACAAGTAAAGTGGTAACGGAAGGAAAAGATAAGTGATCAAGGTATTCTATATACAAGCAAAAGAAATGCCGAATTAGCCACAAGGTAATATAGCATGCAATGGCATCAAGTTGAGATCTTGTATCAATAGACTGCATTAATTATTTTCCTGTCCCCTTTTGCTTATGCACTATGAGGCAAAGAAAAACTTGAAGAACTAAAATCAGTATTCAGCATTTGTATGGTAGAATTATTCAAGTATTGTGATATATTTAACTGCCTCCTAAAGCCTTATTCATAATCTAAAACTTTGAAAGTTGAGCTTTTCCAGCAGATCAGCTGGCACAGTTACTTTTTAATTTCATTATTTCTTCTAATACTACACAGAGTATTCAAAGTAAGCGAGATAGCAGAGGACAATCATTAAAAAAAAATTAAAATATCCTTACCAATTCTTGCTGAAGCTTTTTATTTATTTGTATGGCAGAATTCTTCTCCTCTGTGAGCTTAGAAATTAACGCTTTTGCCTGAAAATGCAAACATAAAAATAATGCTCAGATTTTATTCTTAAGATAGGAAAACAACCATAAAAATTCAATTGACCAGAAAATTCATAAAAAATGCATTTATTGAAAAGGAATTAATAGCCAAGATCCAATGCTTGTGTGGAAGAACAACTAACTAGATAGGATAAATCCCAGAAGTGAAGAATTCAACATTCTCCAATTGCAGGAAAGAAAAACTAGACATACAATATTAGAGATTCATCATATTTAAACAGTCGGTGATGGTATGTTCAGACAAGCAAAATGAAAGGTACCACTGAATAAAATTTAAAAATGAGGGCATGTTCACTCAAGTGTAAAGTTTTCCAAATTTCCAGAAAATCGGAGAAAAATGGAAAATGTTTTCATGTTGAAAAAGAGAAAATTGGAATAGAAGAGTTTTCCATTTGGAAAACTCAAAACATGGAGCTGATTTCTTATTCTTTTTATTTTTTTTCTGTTTTTTTTCCAGGTTTCCTTTCCCCCTTTGGAGATTTCCCCAAATGGAGATGGAAAATAGAAGATAATGTCCCCATATAGGAGAAAGCATGCATGCATACTCATCAAATATTATACCCTGTAACAAAAGAGAGATGAAACTATGCCACTGAGCACTCTAAAGAAGGGTGTCAGAACTGAAAGTTACCTCCAATGACTTGTCTTGTGACTCAATTTGTGTTCTTGAAACCTGCAGTCATAATATACTCATCAATCAAATCCACTTTTATGTTCGGATACCCTTAACATCTGGTGAGAGGTCTCTTCCTAAGATATGACATTATTGAAAACTCACATTGCTGTGCTCCGATGAATTCATTGCTCCATTTTCTGACAGTGAAGCCCTTGGTGAGGAACCTTCCTCCGAACCCTCTCGCACTGGTGATGGAGGTTGAGGTGGTTGGACATAAACCACCTTCAACTTGCATTCATCAACCTGGTTCCCTGACTCCTTGTTGAACTAAAACCAAACAAAACATGCAAGCACTAGCACTTAAACCCACCCAATGATTAATCACAAACCAATAACTAATGCAAGAAAATACCATTTCTGGAGTTATATCCTTTGCTGCGGTTCCAGGGCTCACAACCACACTTTGAAGCAAGAACTTGTCCTTACACTGCATGTCTGTTGGAGCCTCCTTTTGTGCTTGCATTGTAACTGAACCATGTCCGATTTGACAAATTTAATAATGTTCTCAACATAGAAATTTGGAGAAGAAAGAGACAGAGAGAGAGAGACCTATAACATCACAAGTAGTGTGCGGGGTCACAACTCCAGTGTTAGGCCTTACACAGTATTTCTTCGGATTTGTTGTTTTCACCTAATTATGGAAACAAAAAGGCCAGTAATTCAATAGTTTTGATTTTACATTCCAAGGGCAAAGTTAAAATAAAAAAATTGGAAGGCGCCCATAAATGCACACGCAACACTCGGAAAAATAATACCTTGAAGGCGACATAGTTATCAGATTTGTTTGTCAAATGCATAGAACATGAGATCTGCTTCTTCAATTCGACTTTTCAAAATCACAAGAGATGAAAACAAAAACAAAAACAAAAAAATCAGAAAAAGAAACAGGAAATATGGATCTAAAACTCTGTACAAAGCAAAGGCCATAGAAGTTTCTAAAGAGTTAGCTTGAGAGAGAGAGAGAGAGAGAGAGAGAGAGGTTACATGAAAACTCAAGGTCAGTTGGTTCGATGAGCAGCAGCTCTCCGTTACTCATTTCGTCGCGATCGCTTACCTATGTGCGGTGTAAAAATTCGCCGGAGATTCTGTTCAGGGCAGTTTCAGGCAGAGAACAGCAGTTTTCCGGTGACGGAATCAAAGCGAAGAAGAGGTTTAACAGTGATAATCAGATAGATAGATCTAGACTTGGAATCTTTTGGAGTGTCCGATCTAGAGAGAGAAAGGGAGAGAGGGGCGAGGGGGTTAGGCGGTGAGGCAGTGACGCCAGGTACCAAAAGTGTGACGCTGTCGTTTTATCTCGGTGCTGTCAGTTGCGTTCAAACATACTCGCGTTTAAATGCTACTTTTTTTTTTTTTTTTTTTTTTTTTTTTTGAGAAACGTTTAAATGCTACTTACTACTGTATATGTATACTGAATGGGAGTGAATGCATTTACTGGTTTACAGAACGTAAATTCTATATTTTATGTGACACACACACACAATTTTGATATTGAAAAATTATACGGAGTAATTATTTTACCATAATTTCATTTAAAAAATTAATAGCAGATATTTTTTTCAAAAGTTTTAAAATTTATATTTTGAAAGTGATCTCCTGTGAGAAGGGATATTAATATGTGAAACAGATCGAATCTAAAGAAAATGCGTCAAACACATGCTTAACACTCAAACTCATGTATTCCCTTATCTGTCATCTACTACTACTACCTTTTTGTGTCATCATTTTCTCTGACAATCTTCACCATCCGCCTCCTCCATCTAGTTTGAGCTTTTCATTCACCTCCCTTAGCTTCTTGTCCACCTCCTTTGATCTCCTTATCTGTTTTGCCGACCTCCTTTGCCTCTTCTCAACTCCTCTGACCTTTGGCACAATTTCTATCATAGTGAACCCTATTTTCCAACTTAAAATTCTCCCAATGAAGGTAAAAATTAAATATCTTCTTTAGCTTAAAATTTTTATAACTATGCTGAAAATTACTTCAATTTAGTATAAAAGTATTATCAATTTTGATTAAAATGTAGAATTTTTGAGTTTGTATGATATTATTGTATGTAGACATGTTTTAAATAACATTTTGATTTTTACAAAAAAAAAAAGAAGTAGTACATTTAAAGTTAATAGCATTATATTTCCTATGATAAGTAACAAATCTATATTCAAGTATTGTGCTACAATAGTGTTGTTTAGTATTATGATATTCTGTCTACTATACTTTTAATGACAAAATAAATACTTTAATTTCGTAGTGAATTCTTATGACATTATTGCTTTGAAATAAGGGGTCAAATAGGCCACCGAACTACACACGAAATTGCAATTAGGTCATCGAACTCAAAAACAATGCAATTGAATCCCTGAACTACACAAATTCATGCAAATTAACCCAAAGTGACTTGTTGACTTGATCTTCCGGTTACGAACTTTAAAAATAATATTTTAAAATAATTTTAAATAAATAAATTAATTAAAATTAAAATTAAAAAAAAAACAGGAGCAAGTCAATTGGGTCCTTTTTTAATTTTTAATTTTTAATTTAATTTTAATTAACTATTTTATTTAAAATTATTTTAAAATATTATTTTTAAAGTTGGTAACCGGAAGATCAAGTCAAACAAGTCACTTTGGGTTAATTTGCATGGATTTGTGTAGTTCAGGGATCCAATTGCATTATTTTTGAGTTCAATGGCCTAATTGCAGTTTTGTGTGTAGTTCGGTGACCTATTTGACCCTTATTCCTATTGCTTTTAACAATAAATGTTAACAATATGGAGGGTGAATGCCCATCCTTTTTTTAACAAATATAAGAAAAATGTTGTATTCGCTCAAAACTATTATCATTCTGCATCTATAAACAACGAAGGTAATAAAATGTATTACATTTCACTTTAAAAGTATACATGACATATACAGTAAAATCTTATGAGTATTACATTATTAAGTATATAAAAATTCTTGAAAATTTACCCATTTCTATGCAAAAAAATGTAACAATAATATTTGACATAATTATTGCACACAATGAAGTTGACATAAATGGTTCACTTGAAGGGTTAAAAGAAAAAACCCTTGATGAAATATATGATTTGTATGCCAAACATAGTCTTGCCCTTAGATTTAGTATTCATAAATCAACAAGAAGGATGCATAGCAATGATGTAGTTGAGAAACATTTTGTGTTCTAGTAAGGAACATGAAAATCTCAGAATCTTGTTTAGCAAAGTGAGGATTCTTTATCAAAAGTTTAAAACGAAATTTAGTATAACAATCACAAGATGTGATGCATTAATGAGGGTAAGGTTGAATGAAGAAGGTGTTTATGAAGTTGTCCATCGTATAACTTCACATAATCATCCTTTGACTAGAAATTAAATGAATGGATTCATCTACACCGTTCAAAAAGAGAAATTACAATTGAAAAAAAAAAGCCAAACAATTGAATATATGATTTCTTATGGAATGAGAGCTGTTGATTCGTTCCATTATATGGTCCACGAAGCGGGTGGGGAGCAATGTGTTGGACACACAATGAAAGACTATAAATTTTGTCAAACGATTGAAGATTACAACAATATAGTAGGGGTGCACAAAGTGTTATTATAGACCTATTGTATCAACAAAATCCTGAAGAAGAAGGCTTCTTTTTTAGATTTAAGTTGGATGAAATGGGCAGAATATGCATTTCTTTTAGAGGAACTCAATGATGAAATAATACTATAAAATATATGGTGATATTATGGTTTTTGGTACTACGTATCCAACCAACAAGTATAAATTCTATTTGTGCTTCATTTGTTGGAATCAACAACCATTTCTTAGCTGAGGAAAGAACTGAATCATTTGAATGGCTTTTCACCGTCTTTCAAAAGTCACAAAGAAAATATCCAATAACTCTATTTATAGATCAAAATTTAGCTATTAGTAATATAATACTAAAGATATACTTCTCTATGTTTATACTACCTTTAAGGGGAAATCAACATTTTGGTCCATCGATTGTTTCCCAATTGTCAATGTAGCCTCTACTTTTCAATTTCAACCAATTTGTTCCTTGAATTGTTTAAAATTTTGTCAATTAAACCCTTTCAAGGACCAAATTAACAAAATTTTAAAAATGTGGAAAATTTTTTTTGTCTCTGAAAGGGTTTAATTGATGAAATTTTAAACAATTCGAGGATCAAATTAGTTGAAATTAAAAACTAGGGACTACATTGACAGTTGGAAAACAATTGGGGGACCAAAATGGTGATTAACTCTACCTTAAATTCAACTTTTTTAACCATGTACTTTTTCTAATATCTCGTCTTATTTTTCTAAATCTTCCCTCAAACAAGACATAGGCTATGCCTATGACATCTTCACCAAAATGCTATTAGTATACTTGGACAGTTAAAACATTATAAGTCTTTCAAATACATATTCAACAAATGTTTAAGAGGTAAAATTGCATAAACTCAAAACTAATACTTTATTCCCTACAAACTATGTATTATATTTATGTTATAAGGTATTATATATAAGACTTAAAGTATTGATTACATATGCAATTCTGTTACATTATTAATTATTTTCTGCAAATTGTATATTATGTTTATGCTATAAAGTATTATATATTATATATAAAGCTTAAAATATTAATTATATTTGTAATTCAGTTATTTTATTAATTGTTTCATTCAAATTGTACATTACATTTATGTTGTAAAGTATTATACAAAAGGCTTAAAGTATTGATTATGTATGCAATTATGTTATGTTATTACTTTATTGTGACATGTTGTGCTAATGAAAATGAATTTGAAAGTTGTGTGAAGTCCATGATTTCAAAGTATGATTTGGAATAACTTGCTCGGTTTGAACGTTTGTACAATTTAAAAGAAAAATGATGTACTGCATTAAATAAAGATTTTTTTTATGTTGGAATACTAACTTTACAAAGAAGTGAAATTAAAAAACCAATTCATTGCATTTAATGCAAAGAAAATCACAAGCTTGATGCAATTTTATAAAAAAAGAAAACAGATAAGCGTTAGAGAAGTACTGAAGAGCGTGATGAATTTCAATCCTTAAAATGTCATCATGTATTTGTATTACAAATGACTATTCTTTTGAAACATGTTAAGGTATACACAAACATTTTTCAAAGATTTTGAGATTGAATTTTTAGGTGCATTTTTACTATAGTAATATGATGGTTTATGATGCTAAATGTAATGATGATGAGCACTGCTACTGTGTAGTATATGATGTTATCAACAACCTAATCAATTTCTTTTGTAAGAAGTTTGAGGAGAATGTGGCTTATTATGTTCTCGAGTTAATACCATATGAGGTCCTTCGAGTATAGTAGTTTTGTCACGTTTAGTCCTAAATTTTCAAATTGACTACCCGTGGTCCTTCGACTTTCAAATGTTACCATCCATAGTCCAAGTTAACCACCCATGGTTCTTCAACTTTCGAAATTTAACCAACCGCGGTCCTCTAGAAGGACCATGGGCGGTTAAACTTTGATAGTTGAAGAACCATGGGTGGTTAAATTGGATCACGGATGGTAAAAATTTGAAAGTCAAAGGACCACAATTGGTCAATTTGAAAGTTTGGGACTAAACATAGCAAAACCACTATACTCGAAGGATTCTAGATGGTATTAACTCTTATGTTCTCATTGCTTAAGAATCTTATATATAAACTCTATAGAGCAAATGCCATTATGTGATGAAAAGGTAGACAAATTTTGCTAAAAGTGAGATATGAGATAGGTCACATAAGAAAAATGAAGAGTCTGGCTAGCCTAGTGACTACATTACTTGGTGTCGTGAAGTGACATGCAAGTGTTATGCTCTTGTGTTGAAATGCCAAGGAAACGATGAAGCAAAAAGAGTTTTTGAAGATGGATATAATATAGGTTTTGTGGCAATAAATGCATTGATGAGTTCAATAGAGCAATGTGAGAATATTGTTGTTTCAAGTTCATCTAGCATTATACTAGATCACACTCGTTCTACTACAAAGGGGAGAAGAAGAAGAAGAAGAAGAAGAAGCCACATTCCAGATTGGTGTCGTGGATGTGGCGGTGGAAACGACAAAGTTCAGATCGGCGAGTGCGGCGGTGGATGTAGTGGGGAGGCAGTGGTTGTGTCGGCGAAGCATTTACGCCATGGCAACCCTAACTGGCTAATGGCTATGCTGACCGACAACTTGGAGCTTTGTACTGGAGTTTGGAGACTGCTAATTGGACTACTGGAGTGGAGTGACGTTGTTGGGGTACTGGAACTGGTTAGTAGTAGTGGTCCAGTGGAGGTGAGGAGTAGCAGTCCGAGAGGCCGAGAGCTGGAAGTCACCGCTGTCGCTCGTCGGTCAAAGACTCAAATTCGATAATCGTTGTAGGCTGTAACAATATATCTTCCATTCTAGAACCTTCTCTTAAATTCTAATATCTTATGTCCTACCAGGTTTAGGGATTAGAGTTTAGGGTTTAGAGGTTTTTTTTTTGTTTTTTTTTTTTTTAAAGAAATATGCACTTTATTTATTAAGTAAAATAAATATGTATAAACAACAAGGAAGACATTTCCCTCAACCTTGCAGAGCTAAGAGAACATACCCTCTATGTCTAGAAAATGCTTAAGTCTATACAAAGTACATAAGCTAATACAACACTTAGGCACAAAGTGCAAAAAACTTAAGCAACTAAAACAAAGAGAATAAAACCTATAACCATAAAGCAAGTAATTGACCGCAAGCAACATAACCGCAAACCCAAGGAAGGCGCCAGGCGTAGGGATGTGAATAGGCTAATAAGCCTCTACGTAAGGGCCTATGGCCTAGCTTGTTTATATATATATATATATATATATATATATATATATATATATATATATATATATAAAGGGGTTCGGGTGAGAAGAAAATCGCAGGTGAGAAATGAAATAGAATCTCAACCCTAGATAACAAAAAATTCGCTACCTACGAACTTCAGCAATGTGTACTGTAAGGCACAACAATGTGCAATGGAAGAACGGACAATGTGCACTGGAAGGCAAAAAACGCACACCGGAGGCACAAAGATGTAAAACAATTATTGAAAAAATTAAATTTAATATAAGATCTTCAACACAAATCATAAACGACCATAAATAATAAACAAACAAACAATATTCAACTCAAATTAGTAATTAGTGATCAAGATTAATTGATCTTTTTAAAAAAGTTCGTCATATACAATTTAAAAAGAAGTGCACTGTATATGTGCACTAGAAGAAAGAACAATGTGCACTGTATGTCATAAGAATGTGCACTGTATGACATAACAATGTCAACTAGAAGAAGGAACAATGTGCACTGGAAGACAAAAAAAAAATAACTTACACAAAATTACAATAATGCCACCGCATTTTTTTTAAATAAAACATCTCAAATTTGGACCTTTGATCTGGACTCAATCTACGGATATAATTTCATCCTATTTCTCACCTAAGGCAATTGTTTCACATGATCCTTTATATATATATATATATATATATATATATATATATATATAACCTTAATCCCCAATTGGTAAATCAAATATTTTCTTGCTTCGGTGCTTCTTGTTTCCTGCGGCTAGACTTTGCAACTTGTAAGATTGCGACAACTGACGTGTAGTTCGACTGGCAGCGGCGAGGCGACTAGCGACCGACGAGTAAAGATCAACGTGTAATTCGGAGGTTAGATAGACTTATCAAACTTTCCAACCGTTAGAACCTTATTTTGCGCTGATTATATCTTTTTGCTATGTTATACACAAAATGTCTAGGCTTATTAAGGAAAATCTTCCTTGGGATGTGAACTTAAGACCCATTTTTCCCTGGTCACATTCACTAGTGTTTTTAAGGTTTAGAATGTAACTGTTGCTCAGAGAATGTCTTGAGCAGTTCTTTTCAAATGGTTAACTGACACTATTCGAGTTAATGTTTCGACCCTTGACACTCTACAACCTCTCGAATACGAATGGTTGACCTTACTATTCGTTCCATTTTTTACTTTGAAAGGTAGACCCTTCTACCATTCAGGCTTTGCAACCTTTTGATCTTGTAGTCTTCTACTCTACGAATCTTCATCTCAGACTCTTCAAGTCTTCAACTCTTCGAGTTCTTCATCTTCAAGCTGTTCGAGAGGTAACCATTTGAACTTTGTTGAGACTATTCGGTTCATAATATTTCGAGTTATCATTCAAATCGTTTTGTTCATCCGAAATGTGACTTCTCAAGTTACTATTCAGACTATTCGAAGATGAGCAGAAATAACCTACGCCTAATGGTAAAATAAATAGGGGACTAAAATTCTTAACTTTTGGTATCATCAAAATCTAAATTAAAATATTCCTAAAAAAAAAAAAATATATATATATATATATATATATATATATATATATATATATATATATATATATAGGCATTTGTTCACATGAGGACATAATAATAGAGGACTATAAGGACAAATCATATTCATCCAATGCAATCCAATAAACGGCTGAGATCATGCATCCATAATTAAGCATATCATGCCTAAATATACTTATGAAGGACAAAGAAGAGATTTGATACCAAATATAATTAAGGAAGGATCTTAATTAACAAACATAAAGTTGGAATATTAAATATCATTTTGTAATTTTTGAATGTAGAATTAAACAGAAAATGGTCATGAACAATCGTTAGATGGATGAATACAAAAGCTTGAGGAAACATTGATTTATTACTCATTTTGTGATTATTATGTGCCCATATTATGAATATTTATGTGCCAGATTAGTATATTTCGTGTGCTAATCATGTGTCGTTGAATATAGCATGCATACACATATTCGAACACCGAGATTGTTATTACTGATTACATCATCATACCACATTATAAACAGAACGAATAAATTGTTGCCAACTGAAAATATTGCTCTTAATACGTAGTAGTTGAACTTAATAAACTTACTTTTATTAGTTAGTAATAGTGAACAACATTACGCTAAAGTAGTAAAGGCACACAATATACGCTAGAGGGCACACAAAGCAAAGTTACGGGCACACAACTAAAACGCCACGTTTGGGACTATGGGCACTACCCCAAAAGTCCACGTTATAAATTTTCTTGTATTTTTATTTTGCATTTAAAAAATTGAGTAGATGACTTATGTAAAAGTTCAATAGTTTGTGTTTAAAAAATGGAGTAGTTCATGTCAAACGCTGATCCTAATTGATTATAAATCATAGAACCATGCATTCATATATTGTTTTAATATTTTCGTGTGTCATTGGGGTTGTTGTTGTGTGCCCCAGCCGCATATGTTGTGTGCCCCAAGATAGGACGGTCAAAAGTAGCGAATATAAAACGGTATTTTTATATCTAAGTTTTTAATATGTAGAAAACAAATCTAAAGTATTAAAGGGTGGATTGCATAATGTATTAGTAACAAGTTGGAAATTGAATTACTAAATGCTGATTAATTGAATTAGTAAATTGAATTACCTAAAGACATGGTAAATTAAAACTTCCAAAGTTAAACACACTATTACAAAAGACAATAATAATCCCCAGCCTAATATTACCACAAATAACCCAAAACATAACAAAAAATACAATTAATCTTAGACCATTGAATATTACCATCCAACGTACACAATTAGTCCTCACCTGAATACATTTCTACTGTGTGGCCGCACCATTAGTTATGCAAAAAACACCAATAGTGTTAGAGAATGCACAACAAAGAAATGCACCAATGCACCACAAAATGTACTACACATCCAAAAAAAATGCACCATACCTCACTACACCTATTGGTACATTTTCGAACATTGTGTGGTGCGTTTATGCGTACCTACTGGTGCGTTTTCTGGTGATGCGTACCTAATGATGCATTTTTTTTGAGCATTGGTACATTTTTTGTTGTGTGTTTCCTAACATTATTGGTGCTTTTTTACATAACTAACGGTGTGGCCGCACGTTAAGACATGACTGTATTTGAGCAGACATATATATATATATATACATATATATATATCTACTATACTATAAGAGCCAAAGAGAGTTAGGCCTAAAATGGGTAGAAAAAATGACGGTCAAATTATTTAATCAAACGGATGGTTCAGATGAATTATTTAATCAAATAGATGGTTAAGATAATTCAGATTAATATTATTAATAGAGATTACCTAATTTAACCTTACTTTTATGATTATCCATTAAGTTTTCCGTTAAATATTCTCTTCTCCGTTAATATTCCGTTAACTTTTAACTTACCCATTACTTTATATAAGAAAGGTCTTAGGTTCGAACCTCATCTCAATCAAATTTGACATAATTAAGTTTCTCACTCTATTTTACTCTGATTAAACTAAATAAATTAGTAGCTACAACAAAAAATGATGCATATGTATTTCTTTAATTTAGAATTATGTGTCTACAATACCTTTATTTGAAAAAATTATTCATTATCAAAAAATTAAATTAAATAAGATAAATAATTTCATTAATTATATTGTCTTTATTTTCTCTCATGCAAAGATTCTTTACATTCAAATTTATCAATTGATATTCATTACATTTTCCATTATCTTATTTTTACAATATCTTGTAATTAAATATCAAAGTTATAGTACAAAATAATGTTATATATTTATTTACCAAGTATTTTATTAATACTATGAAAAAAATTAAAATAATTTGAAGCTAATTATATTAACTACTTGGGGATTGGTTGACAAAGAGAGTACTCAAATAATAATCCAACAAATTGAAGTGGAATCACTCTATTTTACTCTTATTGAATTAAATAAATTAGTAGTTACACCAAAAAATACTCTTATTGAATTAAATAAATTAGTAGTTACACCAAAAAATGATCTTATTGAATTAAATAAATTAGTAGTTACACCAAAAAATGATGCATATGTATTTCTTTAATACCATGAAAAAAATAAAAAGAAATAGTTTGAAACCAATCATATTAATTACTTGGGGGATTTGTTGACAATGAAAGTACTCAAATAACCCATTACCCAGCAAATTGAAGCGAGAAAGTACCTTTTAATATATTTGGAATACATAATATTTTATATTTTCAAATTTTTATTAATTTATTTAATATTTTTTCTTAAACTAAGATTTCTTTATCCACAATAACTCATTCAACAATAACGGTTGAACCAAATGAACTCCATGCAGAACACCTAAAGGAAAGTCTATAGCTCCTATATCATAATCTCATTGCATGACGTTGTCATTTATGCTACCAACAATATCCGAATTGCAAATAACACACTACCTATAAAAAGGAAGAGGACAAATAGTAAAGATGAAGACAATGACAATGTTACTCAAAAGAGAATTAAGAACCACTTAGAAAAATTCAAATTAAAAGTAGTATTTATTTAGACTATCATTTTTAGACTAAATATTTAGACTATCAATTTTACAAGGTTGCAAACATTTATTTTAGTAATAATTATAATGAATTTTCTATATTATCTTGGATTCATATACTTTGAGTTAGATTAGATATTTAAATAAAAAAATTCGACATTCAATTACCCATGTATAAACTTCTCCTATATAATATTGCATTCATATACTTTCAAATATTTATTTAATGTGATTGGGCATTAACCCATTCGCGCAATGCGCGTATAAAACTAGTATATATATATACAAATATAATAAGAGCCAATAAAGTTAAGCAACTAAAACAAAGAGAATAAAACCTATAACCATAAAGCAAGTAACTGACCGCAAGCAACATAACCACAAACCCAAGGAAGGCGCCGGGCGTAGGGATGTGAATAGGCTAATAAGCCTCTACGTAAGGGCCTAGCTTGTTTATATATATATATATATATATATATATATATATATATATATATATATATATATATATATATAAAGGGGTCCGGGTGAGAAGAAAGCCGCGGGTGAGAAATGAAATAGAATCTCAACCCTAGATAACAAAAAATTCGCTACCTACGAACTTCAGCAATGTGCACTGTAAGGCACAACAATGTGCAATGGAAGAACGGACAATGTGCACTGGAAGGAAAAAAACGGGCACCGGAGGCACAAAGATGTAAAACAATTATTGAAAAAATTAAATTTAATATAAGATCTTCAACACAAATCATAAACGACCATAAATAATAAACAAACAAACAATATTCAACTCAAATTAAAAATATAATATAATATTTAACATAAACTTTAATTAAATAATTAGTCTGACTAAATGAATAGCATTCAAAGTTCAGCATTAAAGATTATAAATAAAGAACCTTGAAAATCATTGACAAACTTTCAAAACAATTTGCCTCAACAACGAATGGAAATAAGAAAAAATTAAAAAAAGCAATGACTTCATTGTTGTAGATGAAAAATAAGTACTCTATTCTATTACTCTTATTAAATTAAATAATTTAGTAGCTACAACAAAAAATAATACATATGCATTTCTTTAATTTAGAATTAGATGTCTATAATGCCTTTATTAAAAAAAAATGTATGCATTATCAAAAAAAAAATTGAAATAGATATAATTTCATTAGTTATATTATATTTAATTTCTACAATGCAAAAATTTCTTACCTTCAAATTTATTAATTAATTATATTCACTACATTGTACATTGTCTTCTTTTTATAAATTTAGATGGAAGCAGGTAAATTCTAGAAGCTGGATGGAGCATAACATCACGACAAGGAATGACGAGGAGAATCAAAGCGAGTGGACGAGAAAATTTGCTATAACTGCTTGGTGGCTCTGGAAGTGGAGAAACGAGAGGGTTTTCAATGCAAACCATATGGAGATTAACCGGAAAGTAGCTTGGATTCATGAAGTAGACAAAGAGGTGAGTCGGGCTTTCATGCGAGAGGCGAGCGTGCGGAGCATAACTATGACTGAAAAGATTCTTAGGTTGTGCTAGAAATCCTCATCCACTCATCGTTTCACCTTAAATGTGGATGGGAGTGTGAAGGCCACCATGCGAGCAACGGGCATCGGAGGTCTTCTTAGGAGCGCTAAAGGCATCTGGGTTTTTTGTTCGTGGGAAAATCTGAATACATGGATCTGACTGTGATAGAAATACAAGCTATTATCACGACCATGAAGTGGGCATGGGATAGAGGTATTCGCGATGTTGAAATTCAGTCAGATACGAGGGAAGTCATTCGATGGATCTAGGAGAAAGTTGAGCTCAGGGGTGCAACTCGTGAGCTTGTGAAAAAAGCTACCCACTGGTGTAATAAGAATTGTAATATTTCCTTTTGAGCCATCTTCCATGAACATAATAGAAGTGTAGACACCCTTGCCGTGTTGGGTACCACCCAAATGGTGGGCTGGAAAGTATTATCATCTTGCCTTTCAGAGTGTGAAGAGGTCTATGTGAATGACCTGGAGCACACCACGATGGTCCGTAGAGTGTGAAGAGGTCTATGTGAATGACCTGGAGCACCCCCTCCATTCTTGATAAAAAAAATAATACAAAATATGTTATATATTTATTACGAAGTATTTTATTAATACAATAGAAAAAAATAAAAAAAAATTAGTTTGAAGTCAATCGTATTAACTACTTGGAGAGGATTTATTGACAAAGAGGGTATTCAAATAATCAAAGAAATTGAAGCGGAAAACTATCTCGTAATATCTCTAGATTACATCACAGTTGTTCATTTTAAATCTAAATCATATTTACTTATTAAGATAATTTAAAATGTATTAATTTTTACTACCTTATATAATTTTATTTCTTAAATAAATTATGAATTTCTCTAACTACAAAAACTGATTCAACGATAATTGTTGAACCAAAAGTACCTCAAGTAGAACACCTAAAGGACTAGTATGCTTTTATGCTGATAATAATATTTAAATAGTAATTAGATCATTATCTTACATAGCTACATTTAAAATTCATTATTAAAAAAATGTTAATGTAGGGCAATAAAACATCTGACACACTTGATACATCGAAAAGATGTCGAGACTACAACAATGTTGCAATCAATCTTGCAAATCCAAAAAATAAAGAAATCTCAAAAATAGTCAGCATTCACTGATCTTGTATGTAAAGTACTTATTGTGCATCCTTTAAATATATTGGAACTAATATAAATTTACAATTAATTTCATTTTATAAACTCAACCTGTTTAGATTAAGTGCAAAATCAGCATTAACCTTGACAACAAAAACACTTAGTATTCGAATTACATGCAGAGTCATTGTTGTTATTATCAAATAAACAAGTTATGGAACTAGAACAAGAGATAATACTCATGAACCTTCTACAAATATAATAAATATAGTAGGGTCACACTTGTGTGAGACCGTCTCACAGATCCTTATTCGTGAGACGGGTCGAAGCAACATGCAAATGTTATACTTATATGTGCAAATGTCATACTTATATGCTCAAATATAATACTAATCAAGAATACAATTTTTGTTACTTATAAGAGAAAAAGTACTACCACCGTCCCATTTTGGTTGTCTGATTTGTTTAACGAGGCTTGGCTGAAATTATTTTTAATCCACTTTTTCATAATATTAAATTTAGCATTAATATATAAAATTTATATATTTAGAAACTACATTAAAAGTACTATTAAACACAAAAAATTAAATTTAAAAATAAAAAAATTACTAAAGAAAATAAGCAATGAAGAAAGAGTTGGTTTGACCAATGAATAATAAATAGGACAGGTAAAATGGGACAGGGGGAGTAATACATTTTTCATAATAAGTAATGTTGACAAGTGCTCCTTACTTATAAGGAAAAATATAATACTATTGAGGACAAATGTAATACTTTTAAATCGAAATGTAAAAGTATTGTATTTTCTCTTAAAAGTATTACATTTACCCTTATAAGTAACAAATTTTATTCCTGATTAGTATTACATTTAAGCATATAAGTATGACATTTGTGCATATAAGTACTACATTTGCATCTTGTCCCAACCCGACCCGACCCGACCCGTCCCGTCCCGTCTCATGGTGAGACGGACTCACACAAGTTTTTGCCAATATTAATACTTTATTCAATACTTTCACATGAGAATCTATGACACACATCTCACAACACATGAAACATGTAGGGGAAAAAACTACAACTGCCAAATATCAACAGGCGCTTGCAAGATAAAGAGTTTAGAGTACAACTAAGGTCAGTCATATACACAACAAGACAAATCTACAACTTCCTACACTATAATCTCATTGCATGACACTACCCTTTATGCTACCACCAATAACCAATTGCACGTGACACACTACCAATAAAAAAGAAGAAGACAAGTATCGAAGATGAAGACAATGTCAATGCTACCCAAAAGAGAATTAAGAAGACTTAGAGAAATTCAAACCAAAAGTAGTATTTATTTGTACTATTGCTTTTAGACTAACTATTTAGATAAACGTTATTATAAAGTTGCAAACATTTATTTTAGTGAAAATTATAATCAATCTCTCCTATATTGTCTAGCATTCATATACTTTGAATTATTAATTTAAATAAACAAATTTAACATTCAATTACCTGTGCAGTAAGCCAGTAACATCTCCTATATAATCTTGCATTAATATACTTTGAAGTACTTATTTAAAAATAATTATTAGGCATTATCCATTCACGCAATGCGCACGAAAAACTAAGTATATATATGGGGTATCGTTCAAGTGCGAACCAGGCTTCCCATTTGAACCTGCAAACTAAAGGAATGCACGGTAAGTACTACATGAATGCACAAAAACTACTCCAACTCCGCAATGACTACATAAATGCAGCGCACCTACTACATGAATGCACCGAAATTACTACACGAATACACCGAGATTACTACACAGATGCACCGTGTTATTATGCATTCATGTAGTACTCACGATGATGTTCATTCATGTAGAACGTACAATGTATTCTTATAGAAGTTCGCATAGGAAGGCTAGTTCTCATTTGAATGCAATTATATATATATATATATATATATATATAAGAGATCAAATGCTTCCCACAAAAAAAAAAAAAAAAAAAGAGATCAAATGCGAATGAGCTCCTAGGTAAAAAATAGGGTTAAATCTCAACCATTGATTTACTCTATACCAATTGTTAAAAATGGGAAAAGTTTTTTTGAAAAAAATACGGTGGCATTTTGGTAAATTTTTCTAACTTTGAAGTGCACAAATTTGTTTTTTGGGTGCATAAGTTCTTTTCTTCAAGTGCTATAGTAAGGGGACCATTTCGGTAATTAACTCTTCGGCTTAATAAGAGAGGAAATGTTGCCTATGATAACTGAAATAGTCCCTTAACTATAGCGAAATTACAAATTTAGTCTTGAATAAACAGACGTCTAATGGCTAAACAAACGGGCAACCAAATTGGTTAAGATTTTTAAAGTTAGAGAACTTAATTAGGCTAAAAAAAGTCAATGACCAAATTGGTAATTTCGCTATAGTCAGTGGACCATTTTAGTAATTAACTCATTTCATAATCATTACAAACTTTCACTAGTGCAAAAATGGAGCAAAGAAATATGACTTTAGGCTACTTTTCTTTAAACAAGGGTAGTTATTATTAAAAATAGAAAGAGCGATGACATAATTGTAAATAAATGAACAAGAAATCGCTACCCTTTTTTAAAAAATGGCAGCGGTTTCTTTAAAAAAAAAGTGAATATAATTAAAAAAAAGTGAATATCCTTTTAGAAAGGGTAGCGGGTAGTTATATTAATTTAAAATTAATATACCTATCTGCTACCCTTTCTAACATGAAGGGCAGCGGATAAAAAATCATATTTATAAATTAGCAAAACAAACCAGATCTACGCAATGGAGACCACACAACACCTCACCTCCTCCACACAAAACCATATCTGTAAGGTCGCTCTCTCCTCACCTCTCATCTCTCCTTTCCGTCTCGACACTGCCGACACCACCTCCCTCAGCCTCGCCGCCGCTGGCACCACCTCTCTCACCACAAACGACACCACCGACACCAAGCAAAGGACTCCACCGCCTCTCTCATCAACCACCCATGAGGAAAAGCGGAAACCTCAAAGCTTTCTACGTCTCTCACATCGGCTACCCTTGTACAAGGGCAGCAGAAAGTCTTATACAAGGGTAATGGATGTGCAGATCTGTACTAGTGTTTGAACATAGATTCAACAAAGTTTCAGACTGAATTAAAAATATTTGTGTCTAGCAACTACAGATGCATAAAGTTGATAATTTTTGCATCTCTGTCATACATGTCTGTAGTAGTACATATATACGTCTATCGTTTACTACTATAGACATGAGCGACACTTTTTGTCAACTTATTACTGCAAGTTTATTAAGCCACTACAATAGGTTTAACAACTCACTATTGCAAACCTATCAAGGCATTATCCTAGGTTCATTATCTTACTGTTACATGTTCGTTAATTACTAATGCAATTTAATTAACTCACTACTACATATTCATCAAGCCATTATTAATTCCATCACATAATTATTAAAACATATTGAAAAAATATATCAATAATTGTTTCCTTTTATTAAAAAAAAAAAGAAAAAAGAAAAAGAAAAGACTAAAATAAGCTTCATTAATCAAATGTTGAATACAAGCAGTATAAGAAGAAAACAAAAAATGAGGACCACACTGAGAATTAGTAGCCCTGGCTAAAGCCTAAGCAAGCTTGTTTGCTGATCGTCAAACAAAACAAAACGACACTACATCGAAATGTCGTTGACAATCCTTAATCACACAACCCGCTTAAGAATTATTAGGAGAGCCATACTTAAGCAACGGACAAACCATTTGGCAATCAGAAAAAACCACCAATTTGCGCCAACCACACTCCATAGCCCACGAAAGAGCTTCTTTGGTCGCTATCACCTCAGCATGGTGAGATCAATTGGTATCAATATTTGTATCAAATAAAAAACCAAACTCCATGTTTTTCCTCTCACCTCTTTCGCGAGTCTTTCTAGGGTTTCTTTTCCGTTGCTTTGTTAGCTTTCTAGTTTGCTGTCTCTGTTGACTCTCCGTCAAGGATGTCGACATCAGACATCTCCAACTTGTGTGTGAACTTGACTTTGGATGATGTGAATGATGAGGACATCTCCATGCAGATCCCTAACGTCCCAATTACACCATTTGAGGGGGAAGGGTGCTTCTATGCAGTGTGCAGAGTTGTCACTACGAAGCAGATCCATTTCTAGTTTTTCCAGGATACAATGGCCTTAGTGTGGCAGCCAACTATAAGTGTCACTATGCGTCAACTACAGGCACAAAGATTTCTAGTTCAGTTTTATCATGAAGCCGATATTACGCGAGTTCTGACGGATGGCCCTTGGACATACGAATAGTGCTTGCTGATCATGTAGAGGTGGCAGTCGGGAGAGGATTCGGAACAAGTTGTGCTCCAACATGCTGAATTTTGGATCCAAATTCATTCCTTGCCGGTGGGATTTTGATCTAAGGTGGTGGTCTCGACGATAGGATTCTTTTTAGGCACCTTGGTGAGTACGGATGAGAAGAACTTTGATGGTGGAATGCGAACCTTCTATCGCGTTCGTGTTGTGCTGGATGTTAGTAAACCTCTGAAGAAGTAGATGAAACTGAAGAGGGAGAATGGTACCTGGGCGCTTATTGATTTCTGGTACGAAAGGCTTCCCACATTTTGTTTCTTGTGTGGTGTGATCGGATACGGTGATAGGGTTTGTCCAAAAATTATACATGGCGTTGACCGTAAGGCAGAGAAGCCGTTTGGAGTCTGGTTGCGAGTGGGAGGACGAAGGGCTGCTCCTACGTTGGGGCAGTGTTGGGTTGCATCGGAATCAGATGTGGATTGACAGAACTAGATGTCTCCGGCTATGGAGGCAAATGCAACAGATCGTCAGTCTGATCAAAAGGAGACGGGTCGGGACTCGTCGCAAATAGCTAAGGGCTCTAATTTGATAATTCCTTTTTCTAGCAATAATCTTGTGACAATACCGGCTGTAGAGGTTTGTGCACAGAAACGTAAACATACAGAAGAAATGTCAGACGCGAGTGCCGAGGCTAGTGAGATGGAGTGTGAAACTGTTGTGCCAAAAAACGTGTTGGAGGCAGGTATTGCTACTCAAGCCCGCCTAGAATTATGAGTCTGTTATCATGAAATTACCGGGGGCTTGGAAACCCGACGACAGTTCGTGTATTGGCAAACCTAGTCCATGATAAGAGGCCAGAAGTTTTATTTCTAATGGAAACATTTGTTGATGCTAGGAAGATGTAGGGGGTGCGGGTGCAGACGGTTTTTGACAATGTGTTTGTTGTGGATGTTGTAGGTCATCGAGGAGGGTTAGCACTTTTGTGGATGAGTTCTGTTGACTTGGAGATTACGGGGTTTTCCAATAACCATATTGATTCTGTATTGGTTCTTGAGGTTAGAGAACCACGGTGGCAGTTTACAAGTTATTATGGGTTCCCCGAAAGACATAGGAGACGAGAGGCGTGGCAGTTGTTGCACACACTTGCTGGTCAGAGTACAATGCCGTGGGTAATCATGGGTGATTACAATGATCTCCTCTCCCAATCAGATAAATGGGGTCGGTTACCTCATCCTGATTGGTTGATACAAGGCTTCAAGGAAGTAGTAGTTGATTGTGGCCTTCTTGAGCTCCCTTTTGATGGCCATCAGTTCACTTGGGAACGATCGAGAGGCACGACGAATATGGTTGAAGAGAAGTTGGATAGAATATTCACAAGTGATACATGGTTACAGTTGTTTGAAGGTGTTCGTGTAACTTCGGTGCTTTACCCTTACAGCGATCATCTCCCACTATTATTGATACCAGAAACCATTGCTCGGAGGAGTAGTAGGCGACGGTTTTGTTTCGACAATATGTGGCTCAGAGAGGAGAGATGCCAGGAGATTGTAACTCAAAGTTAGGAGCATTCTTGTTGTCTTGATATCTTTGCCAAGGTTGACTGTTGTGGCCGAGATCTATGGAGATGGGGGCGGCCATATATTAAGGACTACCTCTGTAAAATTGAAGACGATAAGTGCCAACTGAATGGTTTACGGGCTAGACGTGATCTTGCTGGAATCTAGGATTATGGTGTGGCCGAGAAAGAGCTCCTATTTCTTCTAGAACAGCAGCACTTATTCTGGAAGTAGCGGGCTAAGGAACATTGGTATAAGGGTGGGGATGCGAATAGTAAATATTTCCACAATTCTTTGAAGGCCAGGAAACGCAGAAATAGAATACACAGACTTAAAAATGCTAATGGAGTGTGGGTGGATGATGAGGCAGGGATGGGAGAGGTTATGGTTGAGTATTTTGGAAACTTGTTTACGTCTGAGCAGGGTGACATGAGTGATGTTCTTGAATGCATTTCGCCAAAAGTTTCTGCCCAGGGCAATGAATGCCTATTAAGATCGCTAAGCTCTAAAGAGGTTCGTAAAGCTTTATTTCAAATGCATCCTGATAAGTCTCCAGGACCGAAAGTAATGAGTCTGGGTTTCTATCAAGCATTTCTGGGATGTCGTTTGATGGGAGGTGGTTGAATTTTGTAAGCTGTTTATGGAGTCTACCAAGTTACCTCTGAATGCCAATGATACTTACATTGTGTTGATCCCGAAAAAGGCTAAACTTGAAACTAGGGATGTCAATCGGGCTCGAACCCGATGGGCTAGCCCGAAAAAACCCAAAACTGACAGGGCTATAGCCCGGACGGGTTAGCCCGATAAAAAAAATAGCCCGATGAGCCCGATGGCCCGATAGGGCTAGCCCGAAATTATATGGGCTAGCCCGATAGCCCGAACAATTAAAAACAAATTTTTATTATAGAAGTGATGTGAAATATAACATACTTGAAATTTATAGGTGAGCTCATTTTTAGTATTTTTTTTTTGGGAAAAGGTGCAAATAGGCCCCTAAACATTTCGCGAAAAGTCAATTAGACCCACGAACTTTTTAAAAGTGCAATTGAACACATGAACTCACAATTTTGAGTCATTCAACCCCATTATCCGGTTACTTCTCCGGTAACAGCCGGTAAATGCCTACATGGCTCGCCACGTAAGCTTTGGAATGGGTATTTGACCGCCACATAAGCATAAATAAAAAAATTAAATTAAAAAAATTTTAAAAAAAAATCACGTTCTTCGTCTGCATTCTTCTTCCACCCATTCTCTACGCCGGAACTGTGCAGTTCACCATCTCCGTCGGCTAAAAGGAGAAGCTGAGGTTGCTGCCTTTCCGGAAAACTGCTACATACACCGGGGGAGTTGGTATGTCGTCGGTGGTCTTCACCGAGAAGTGGAGGTCGTCGCCGGTCACCCGTTATTAATTTTTCCTTCTACTTCTGTTGCAGCTGGTTCAATTATGCATCAAATAAGTGACTCCTCAAAAGAGTCTCAATCACTAGTTAATGAATTTTTTGGGATGGTGAACTGCACAGAAGGAGATGGTGAACCTCCTTCTGGAATATCTTCTAGTACTGTTGGGCCACCATCATCTTTGTCTGTCTTTCCATCTATATCAAATGTATTCCCTAATATGCAGCATGTGGAAAAGGTCCAGTTAAGCTCAGGTATTAACTGCTGGTAAATGCCTTTCTCGGTCGTCTTCATCGAGAAGCAGAGGACGCCGGTAAAGAAGACAACAAGGTGAACTATTTGACATTGCTTCTTTCCATATAGTGCCTACTACCTAGGGATGGTTGTATACTGAGGTTTCAGTTTCCTTCTAGGCATGATGGCGATCCAGGTGAAAACAATCACGATTCTGATGATGATGAGAAAGCACGCGAACCACCGCCACATAAGCTTTGGCAGATTCCGGCGACTTCATTCGTTCCCTGGTGAGCTCAAATAGCGGCAGACAACCATCGACTTCCTGCTCCCCGGCGGTCACAGCTCAAATTGCGACTAGAGCTTCTTCTCCGGCGAACTGCAGTTCCGGTAATGGTGGTATGACAACGAGACATGGATAACGACCGGCGACGACCTTCACTTCTCGATGAAGACGACCGGCGACATACCAACTCCCCCGGTGTATGTAGCAGTTTTTCGGCAAGGCAGCAACCTCAACTTCTCCTTTTAGCCGACGGAGATGGTGAACTGCACAGTTCCGGCGTAGAGAAGGGTGGAAGAAGAATGCAGACCAAGAACGTGATTTTGTTTTTTTGTTTTTTGTTTAAAATTTTTTTAATTTAATTTTTTTATTTATGCTTATGTGGCGGTCAAATACCCATTCCAAAGCTTACGTGGCGAGCCATGTAGGCATTTACCGGCTGTTACCGGAGAAGTAACCGGATAATGGGGTTGAATAACTCAAAATTGTGAGTTCATGTGTTCAATTGCACTTTTAAAAAGTTCATGGGCCTAATTGACTTTTCGCGAAATGTTTAGGGGCATATTTGCATCTTTTCCTTTTTTTTTTATCACTAGGTACATTTTTAAATAAAATTTTAATAAATATATAAATATAAATATATATATTACATATAATAAATAAATAAATATTATAAATAATATATATATATATATATATGTATACATATATATATATATATATATATATATATATATATATATATATATAATATTTATATTTATATTTATATATTTATTTAAATTTTATTTAAAAATGTACCTAGTGATAAAAAAAAATACTAAAGATGAACTGACCTATAAATTGTTAATTTGTTATGTTGGTATTTAATATTTAGGTATTAGATTTTGGATTTGGGTTATGTGATGTTTCATGCATAGTTATTACGATTTACGACGCCCCGCTAAGTCGCGACACCCCTTGACCGTCTTGTCGCCTAGGAAATGTTAAAATTTGGGGGTCTTACACCGAACCAATTAAATCCGAACTGAAACCGAACCTTTGCAATTACATTTGTTAAATTTTAATGTGCTCAATAATCATCCGGTTGACCCGTTCTAACAAATCCGGATCCGATTGACGACTTGACCCATTTTATCGAATGTAAGTATTCATTTTTTATTTTACTTCAAATAGTCTATCCCGCCCGATAAGCCCGACAACCCGAAGGTTAGGGTTAGGGCTAACCCGAATCCGAGATTAAAATAATAATAAACCGACAACCCGAATCCGATAAGCCCGAAAGTGGGTAGATATTCTGCTGGAAACCATCACTACAGTCAAATATTATGTACTGCATGAACAAAGCCAGCTAGGCCCTATTATTCTTGGAGGAGGTCTTCGTCAAGGGGATCCCTTAACTCCCTATTTGTTTCTAATAGTGTCTAAGGGTCTGAGTGCTCTAATCATGCTTGTGGGAATCCTGCATGGTGTATGTGTTTCTAGAGGTGCAACTCCAATATCTCATCTGTTATTTGCAGATGACTGCTTCCTTTTCTTTCGTGCTAGTTGTTAAGAAAGTATGGTTATGAAGGCTTTGCTTAATACATATTCTGCAGCATCGAGCCAGAAGATAAATTATGAGAAGTCAATTACCTGTTTTAGCACAAATGTTTCTCAATCTGAAAGAGTAATTGTGACCCAAACATTGGGGGTGGTTGAAGGGGATACGTCTGGGAAATATTTGGGCTTGCCCTCCTTGGTAAGTATAAGGAAAAAGGAAATCTTGGGCTTTATTAAAGATTGAATCCTTGCCCGGATTCGGAGTTGGAATGCAAGATTTATTTCCCGTGCCGATCACGAAGTTTTACTAAAGAATGTAATTCAGGCTATGCCAGCATACGCTATGATGGTTTTTCTTCCACCTATGGGGCTGTGTAAGGACATAGAGATGTTGATGAATGAGTATTGGTGGACGGAATCGATAGGGAGTGGAAAAGGGGTTCGGTGGAGAGCATGGAAAAGGTTATGTGTACCGAAGACTAAGGGTGGAATGGGGTTTAGAATGCTTCATGAGATGAACTTAGCCTTGCTAGGTGAACAAACATGGAGGTTGGTAACTAATACTACTTCACTAGTGTCTTAGGTGTACAAGGCTCGGTATTACCCGAATTCTTCCTATTTAGATGCTAAAGAGGGCAGTACTCCATCGTTTATTTGGAAAGGAATGTTGGCGGTGTAGGACACATTGTGGAAAGGGTGTCGACGTTGCATCGGTAATGGGCTGGATACCATGGTTGGTTCAGATGCATGGTTACCTGCTGATGATAATCCGTATGTTCAAACAATATTCCATGAGTCAATTTTCTATGCTCTAGTTGCCTCTTTGATGAACGAGCAAGGTACGTGGGATGTGGATTGCATTCATGATATATTTGATGCTCGTGATGCTAGTCTAATTTTGAACATTCCAATTAGCAGTTGCAGACCTCCTGACACATGGAATTGGCATTGGGATATTAAAGGTGCTTATACGGTTAAATCCTATTACCGGTCTCTCACGAATCAGGCTCGGGATGATAAACCATGGAATAAATTATGGGCTTTGCATGTACCTCCTAAGGTTAAAGTATTTTGTTGGCAGTTAGCTTCTTGTTTTCTTCCCTCTCGTAATGCTTTATTGAGTAGGCATGTTCATTGTGCTGTGATGTGTCACATGTGTAGGGTGGTGGAGGAAAGCTCATGTCACCTTTTTGCAAACTGCAGTGAAGTAAAGAAATTTTGGAGGGCTTTGGATTTGGGTTTCAGTGGTCATGAGGTAAGCAATATCCCTGCATGGTTCGTTAGTTGTATTAATGGACTGCATGGTGATAAATTGGACTCCTTTGTACTGACGTGCTGGGGGTTATAGACTAGTAGAAACGATTATGTGTGGAATAATATCGCCTTTGATGCTAATATGGTCATATAGTGTGAAATTCATACTCCTCTGAGTCAATTTAACATCCTTAGGTAGGTTTCCAATTAGAGAAGATAGTTGCTAAGTTCGTTGAAAAACTACCTAATTTGTTTAAGCGATAGTGCAACAGGTAGTTCAGACAGCAATGCACAAATTAAATAACATAATAAACGTAAAGCAGTAAGGACACATGCAATTGGTAACCCAGTTCGGAAACTCAGTTCCTACATCTGGGGGGCTTCACTCTAGACGCCCAACTCTCCATTAAATCGACAAGATAAAATGCACCAACAATTACAATCGTGTTCACGCGGCTGACTCTAGAAAATCCTTTCTAGAAAATCATCACAACATCATTCTAGAGTTATGCCTTGAAGAGTTGACAAGAACTTGATCTCCCGATCTTTTTGAATTGAGGCTCCCCTTCAATAGCAGCACGCCTTGCTTTCAAGAGTGAATACTTGCCTGTTCATTCTCATAGAGAAATCAATCTATCTTGAATCAAAGGTAAGCTTTGTCAAGATCTCTCTTAAGCTTGGTCAGAGTATACTCTGTGGATTTTTCTTTGTAAATCACTCAACCGCTTCTGAATAAGAGTTGGTTCTTATTTAAACCCCTTTGGAATCTTGAAGCGGTTGTAACTTAGTAACCGTCTCTAAACATATTGCTTGTTCTAGTTCAGATATTTGTTCAGAGTGCCGTCTTCATAGTCTTCAATGTCTTCAAAACTCCTGAACTACTTACTGCCCTAGTACAGACCTTATCTAAGATTGATACATAGTAAGTCTTCTGTAATTGAACTATCCTCTGAACTATAAGTAATATTGGCACGAAACTTAGTACAACTAGGGAGCTCTTTTCAAAAACAACTGTTTAAACATTCTTATTAACATAGTGGTCGGTCTCTTTCTTACACAATTGGAGAGCGGCAAATGACAATGGGTGTATACATGCTGCTAGCAGTGAGGTGCGTGGGAATAAATGGTGTCGTCCGCAATGGGGTAGGCTCAAACTTAACACGAATGTCGCAATAAATCAGGGCCGGAATGTTATGGGTCTTGGTTGGGTGCTACGGGATGATGGTGGTAATTTCCTTGCGGCGAAAAATGTGCATGTTGCGGGCTCGTTTGATGTTAAGCAAGCTGAGGCTCTGAGCATGTGAGAGGCCCTCAATTGGTTGAAGGACACCAGTATGGGAGGTGTGGATGTGGAAACTGATTCACAGCTTTTGTTTAATGCTTTAAAGTGCAATTCCTTTTATTGTGATTTTGGTTATTTAGTGGATGATATTAAAGAATTGGCATCGCTGATTAATGATGTCGAATTCAGGTTTGTAAGGCGATCTGCGAATCGTGTCGTCCACATTGTTGCTCGGGAGGCCATTTCTGAGTTAGGTTGTGGAGAGTGGTTTGATTCTCCTCCTATTTTTCTTGTTGACTATCTTGCTGGTGATTTAATGAATTAAGTATTCCTTTTCAAAAAGACTTTAATAATATATTTTTTAATACATTGACTTTAATTATACAAAATGAAATAAAATATTATATGTTTAAGTGATCAATTGGTATCACTTCGATAAACATGTACATGTTTTATGTATTAAGTTTTTTATGAACTTAAAATATTTTTATGAGAGTTATGTTTCATCCATTAAGGTCATCACTTTCAGGACACTTACAGTATTATTTTAATAAATATGGATATATGAATCCTGATTAACAATATAGTTTATCGAACAGGAACCATTGCTTCAAGAATTGCAATCAAAAGTTGATTTTAGTTCATTCTGTCTATATTACCAAAATGTAATGGTGATTAGGTCTACACTTTTCAAAGAAAGATTCTAAATACTGGTTGTGATTGTGAAGGTAAGAGAAAATTTGCGGGTTTACAAGTGGGACGTACAATCTAAAAGTAATAGGACCAGGTCCACCATTTTGCCCCTAACAAAACGGCGTTTACTCTCTACACGCCCTACACAGCTCCATTCTCTCAGCCTTGAACTTAGTTTCCTCCCCATCAGATCCTTAACTATTGCCAATTTTTCCAACTTTATTTATTACGCATTAATTATATTGTTTTTATTAATTAATTACATTATTATGTTCCTTTCTCTAAACAAATTAAAGGAAAGCTTTTGGTCCATTTTATTTTGCATTAGCACCACTTTACTTTTATTTTCCATTTACCCACTTTACCCATTTATAGAAATAATATTAAATTTTTTTAAACAAAAATAAAATAAAATAAGCTAGATTGCTCCACATATAACACCTAAAACATTGTTGGGCGGAGACCGGTAAAGGCCAAGTCTATCACCCAGTAGTTAGCTGGGGATTATTGGACGGAGGTCGGTAAATAACTTAAAAGACTATGTTTAGTACCAATTAACGTCTCGAAAATGTGTGGCGGCATAAGAAAATAAAGTTACACCTAACTATAGCTTTTGGCATAAGTGGTAAGTGCTTAGGATTATCCTAACCTCGAGCGGAATATTTGAATGTTAATATTTGTTAAAAAAAATTGAAGGGTTTTTTAGGTAATGCAAAGAAAGATGGAAATAAATGTTTAGATCGCATGTTACATGTCCCTCTCCTCATTCTCTCTCTGCTTTCATGCAGAAGCTTTTATTAAGTAATATATTGTTTTTTTTTCTCAACTCATTAATTAATTGCCTTTTGCCGTTTTGAACACTGAATGAAATATCAAATCCAATTCAGTAATTATATTTTATTTTAGTTTTTGAAATTAAATTTCGTTGAATGGAGAATCATAAGTGCAAGCTGTGTTTGAGGAGTTTCGTTAATGGCAAAGCTCTGGGCGGGCACATGAGATCTCACGTGATTGCACGGTGGTCGTCGTCGTCGTCGTCGTCGGAAGAATACGAGACCGGCGCCGCCGGCGGTGGCAGCTCCGTGGTTGTTCAAGACGGGGAGAGTGAAACGGAGTTGTGTAGAGGAGAGCAGGTAATAAGGCCAAAAACGCCGCGTTTCAGACGATCCAAGAGGATTAGGAAATCTTCTAAAATCCATGTCGACGACAAGAGAGGAGAAGAATCATCGGAAATAATGAAGATACGGAAAACGACGTCGTCATCGCCGCCGCCGGCGAGTTCAATCTCGGAGCACACGCACACTTCCCCGGAAGAAGACGTTGCGTATTGCTTGATTTTGCTGTCTAAAGACAAGTGGATAAAAGGAGAAGAAGAAGAAGAAGAAGAAGAAGAAAAAGTGAAGAACAAAAAGGCAAGAGGGAAATACAGATGCGAGAGTTGCAGCAAAGTGTTCAGATCTTACCAAGCCCTAGGAGGGCACAGAGCAAGTCACAAGAAGATCAAACCCAACAAGAGAACCCATGAAAATGCAGGGGAGATTGATAATAATAAGGAGAAAATCCATGAATGCCCTATCTGTTACAGAGTATTTTCATCAGGGCAAGCCTTGGGTGGACACAAGAGATCACATTTCACTGCTTCAGCAAGAACAACAACAATTGCAAGTTTTAGTCCTCTACACTGTTCTGCTTCTACCTCTATCAATGGGGGAAATTTTATAGATCTTAATCTTCCTGCCTCTCTTGATGATGATGACACTATCACCCAGATTGAGCTCTCTGCACTTTCTGATGCCTGTTTTCTCACACCCCATTAAAGCATTCAATCATTCAGATCACACCACAGGTAGTAATTATCACTTTTTTTTTTTTTTTCTTAATTCCAAATATAATATTCATATTTTGACTGTAATTCATCACCATTAATAGAATAGAGCAAACACAAATTAAAGTCATTACTCACTGTAATTCATCTTAATCTCTTTTCTTTACATCCATCTTTAATTTGTATCTCTAATATGTCACTGATAACAAAGAACAAACTTGCAGATCTGAAATTGTGAGTAGCCCACAAGTTTAATTAATTTTTCCATTGACTAAATCGCACATTGAATTGCTTTCATTTTCATACTTGGAAGTTGGAATATCTGCAGGCATAAGTATGACACACAAAAGCAAAATAATCAGTTACTACCTATTGCTTGTGACATAGTCTTTTATGCTATACAATTTAAAATACTTTAAAAAGTGATTTGTATTTATACTAGTGTAAACTCACTTTTATTTTACAATTTGAGAACTTCTAATTTGCAATTTTATTTTTTCAACTCAAATAGGTATAATTTTAGAATCAATTATTAATTCACCTATTATCTGATGAAAATGGCGTGGTTGATTAAAAAACAAAAAAGGAATAATACAGTGAGAAGAGAATGTAGGGAAAAGGTTATATTTCATTACTGACAAATGCAATATAAATACAAGAAGAAATATTTAAGGTAAGCTACAGAAAAGTAAACAATAAGCTATATACAAGGAATACATAATATTAACAGTTGGTGTGATCTCTAAAAAATGGTATTCCAATATTTTATATGATACTGCAATGCAATATTTTCTTCCAGATGATACTGCAATATTTTCTTCCATATTCATCGCGCCTCCCTCAAGTTGGAGTGTGGAGGTCCGCAACACCCAACTTGCCTAGAAGAAAATGAAATCTATCATTTCCTAGCGCTTTAGTGAATAGATCAGCGAGCTGGACCTGTGTGTGTACTTTTTTCGGAGCAATCTCATTAGACCGAAATCTTTCGCGAACAAAATAGCAGTCCATCTCAACATGTTTGGTTCTTTCATGATAAACCGGGTTGGCTGCAATATGCAAAGCCGCCTGATTGTCACAATACAACGGTGTGGCATGCACTTGACAAGCACCAAGTTCAGATAGTAGCCAACGCAACCACAATAACTCACTTACGGTGACAGCCATTGCTCTATACTCTGCCTCCGCAGATGACCGAGAAACTACAAATTGTTTCTTTGTTCGCCAAGAGATCGGGGAACCACCGAGAGAGATATAATATCCTGTGCATGAGTGACGTGTGGTGAGACACCCTCCCCAATCAGCATCACAATAAGATGTCAATGTTAAACTCCCAGCTCTAGGGAGTAACAAACCTTGACCTGGTGCCCTTTTTAAGTAACGCAAAACACGAGTGGCAGCATCCATGTGTTCTTGCCGTGGTAATGCAACAAATTGGCTAAGAACATTAACGGCATATGTGATATCTGGCCGTGTGATAGTAAGATACAAGAGATGTCCTATCAATCGCCGATATTGAGCTGTGTTAATTGGAGAGCCTGCACTATCTGCTCGAAGCCGGTGGTTTTGTTCAATAGGAGATCCACTAGTACGACAGCCTTGCATACCACTCTCACGAAGAATATCTAAAGCATATTTTCGTTGGCTCAAAAATAAACCTTGAGCAGTCCGTGAAACTTCTATACCAAGAAAGTATTTTAGAGGGCCCAAGTCTTTAATCCCAAATCCAACATCTAAGTAGGACTTGATTTCTTGTATCTTTGCATAGTCATCACCTGCCAGAATGACATCGTCGACATATATTAAAGCAACAAGAAATTTTGCTCCATGATTATATAAAAATAAGGAATGATCAGCTCTGGACTGTTTAAATCCCACGTCAATAAGTGCCTTTGTAAACTTTTGATGCCAATTGCGTGAGGCTTATCGCAATCCGTACAATGACTTCTTTAATTTGCAAACCTTTGTCTCATTATGCTGCCCAAATCCTTCAGGGATGCGCATGTAAACCTCCTCATGCAGGTCACCATGGAGAAATGCATTATTTACGTCAAGCTGGTGAATCTCCCAACCCCTTTTTACTGCAACAGCAAGTAAACAACGGACGGTAACAAGCTTGGCTACTGGTGCAAAGGTTTCGTGGTAATTAATGCCCTCTATTTGCGTGAAACCTTTGGCAACGACGCGCGCTTTGTATCGCTCCACTTCTCCATTGGGTTTATACTTCACCTTATAAACCCATTTGGAGGCAATTGCTCTTTTGTTTGGTGGAAGCACAACTATGTCCCAGGTTCCATTTGCTTCAAGAGCTGTAATTTCCTTTTGCATCGCATCTCGCCAATGTTTATGTTTGACTGCTTGCCTGAATGTTCTTGGCTCATCATGGTCAGTGATGGCCGCTAAAAAGGCTTTGTGAGAATTAGAGAAATTATCATAAGAGACATAATGAGATATGGAATGTACCGTTGAGGATGCCGAAGGAGGGGTAGATGGCGTTACTGCTAGAGAGGGTGGCAATGTCGTCTCATAATTCTCCAAATATTTTGGTACATGCCTATTACGTATACTTCTACGCTGCTGCATGTCATTAACAGGCTCTGGGAGTTCATGATTCTCAACAACATCTACATCTGTCAACTCAGTTATCTCTGTCGGTATAGCACAACTTTGTTCTGCATCAGGCTGGCCATGTTCTATACTGTCTGTATTTGTTGTTTCTTGGGTTTGTACCATCCTTAGGATATCATCACACTCATCATTTATTGCTAGTTGACATGGTTGTTCAATTTGTGGCTCAAGGTCTTGAACACTGTTCTTGAGAGGAAACTTAGTTTCAAAGAATATTAAGTCTCTGGTGGTGTAAAAGTTTCCATTTTCAGGATCATACACTCGATATCCCTTTTGTCCACTTGGGTACCCTACAAATATGCATGGCTTCCCTCTTGCATCAAACTTGTCTCCCCTTTTATTGTATACATAAGTTAGGCACCCAAAAACACGCAAATGACTGTAGTCTGGCTTTTTTCCCAACAAAATCTCATAAGGTGTTTTTTCCTTGATGGCCTTAGAAGGTAATCTGTTAATGATGTATACAGCAGTTAAAATGCATTCCCCCCAAAATTCAATCAGCAAATGTGCTTGAAATCGCAATGCTCGTGCCATTTCTAAGATATGCCTATGCTTTCTCTCAACTACCCCATTCTGTTGTGGGGTGTCTACACATGATCTCTGCAAAACAATGCCATGCTCTTTATAATACTCTAACATGTAATTTGATTTAAACTCCATGCCATTATCAGCCCGAATTTGCTTAACTCTTTTTCCAAATTGTGTACAAATCATGTTGCAAAATGCAACAAGGTGGTGGCTAACTTCAGACTTGTGCTTCATCAGATACACCCATACACCTCTACTAAAATCATCCACAATAGTGAGGAAATAGTGAGCACCAGAAAAAGAAGATGTTTTGTAACCACCCCAAATGTCACAATGTATAAGATCAAAACATGATTTAGTTTTAATACTACTAACAGGAAAAGGCAATCGAGTTTGTTTAGCACGCATGCATGAATCACAAAAAAAACCATTCTCAGAAGAAGCCACAAAATCTGATTGTATTTTTTGAATTTTTGTAGCAGAAGCATGACCGAGTCTTTTATGCCAGATGTCCGGGTCGTCCTTTCTCTTAACTGACATTGCCACACCNAGATGTTGGCTCCAGGTAGTAAAGTCCATCGCACATCCTACCCACTCCAATCAATTTCCTCGAGGGTAAGTCCTGCATTATACAAAAATCCGAGAAAAATGTGAGTGTACAATTGCAATCCTTTGTCAACCTACCAAGAGAGACTAAATTGCATTTAAAGTCCGGTATGCTCAAGACTCGATTTATTTGCACCCCATTGGGAAGTTTAGTACTTCCTATGCTTTTAACTGCCACCTTGTCTCCATTTGGTATGGTGACAGGAAAATCACCACGTTCAACATCCACTCTATTTAATAGATCCCCATCACATACTATGTGGTCTGTAGCTCCAGAATCTATCACCCACCAATTCCTATTATCTATCTTACCCGCCATGTTGACAGTCGGGTTTGTCGATGTCCCTTCATGCTTGAATTTGTCTTCATCAGTGTTTAGGAACTGAAAAAGTTTTGTCAACTGGGCTTGTGTAAGATTTCGCAAGGGGTTGATATCTGTATCAACATGGGCTGCCTTTGGTGCTGCTTTATGCTCTGCATATTGCCTTCCTCTCTTGTCACGAGGGCCCTTCCGCCAGTGTGCAGGATATCCAATGATCTCATAGCATTGGTCCTCCGTATGTCCTATCTTTTGGCAATGTCCACACATAGGTTTATCCCTTCTTCGTCCTTTTCCATCCTTCTCACTGGAACATTTTTGTGTCTATAATGCGGTAGCTTCAACAATGGGTTTATGAGTGGATGAGATTTTTCTTTGTTGCTCATCTTCAGATGTCATATGATATGCCCGACCAATGCTGGGTGTTGGCTTTGAACTGAGGATTTGTGATTTCACAGCAGCAAATTCATCATCTAATCCCATGAAGAAATCGTATAGTTGTTCCTTCTCTTTCATTTCAACCAATTGCTTTGATATATTGCATGTGCATCCCCTACATACACACTTTGGTAGTGGTGAGATGACCATCATCTCATCCCAAAGGCTCTTAAGTTTTGTGTAATATGTTGAAACTGGAGCCTTTTCTTGTTGTAGGAGTACAACTGCTCGCCTTATTTCAAAGGCTCTAGGCGCACTTCCCTTTCCAAATCTTTCTTCCAAATCAACCCAAATGTCGCTGGCAGTATTAGCGTATCTCACGCTATTCCTCATGTCCCTTTCCATAGCATTTTTTAACCAACCTTTCACCATAGCATTACAACGCATCCATTGTTGTAAATATGGTGAATCGGGTGTTGGCACAGGTATGGATCCATCAACGAACCCCATCTTGTTTTTAGCAAACAATGCATCACGCATATCGTTTACCCACTCCCCGTAGTTGCCATCACGAAGGAGTTCGGTGACATGAACGTGTCTGGGAGCATCTGAAGCATCTAAAAAATAAGGCGACATCACATCTATGCAACCAGGCAAAACTTCTGATGCATTTGATGTTGCCTTACCATGTTGGACCTTTTCTGTTTCTTCGCCACCTTCATCTGATGTCTTTGGNTTGCCTTATCGTCACCTCGCTCGGATACCATGATGAAAATGGCGTGGTTGATTGAAAAACGAAAAAGGAATAATACTGTGAGAAGAGAATGTAGGGAAAAGGTTATATTTCATTACTGACAAATGCAATATAAATACAAGAAGAAATATTTAAGGTAAGCTACAGAAAAGTAAACAATAAGCTATATACAAGGAATACATAATATTAACAGTTGGTGTGATCTCTAAAAAATGGTATTCCAATATTTTATATGATACTGCAATGCAATATTTTCTTCCAGATGATACTGCAATATTTTCTTCCATATTCATCATTATCAATTTTGAACGTACTTGGACTTTTTCATTTCATTTAGGAGAATCCAATTCTACTTTAATCCTACCCAAATCAAAAGTAAACTCCACAAATATTTATACCACAAAATTACTACTCTAAAAATCAAATTTACTAAAATTTCCAACATTTTACACTTGCACTCGAGGAATATTGCTTGTTTGCTTTGGCTTTGACATGACTAAAGTCTCTGCCTCATGCTTATTATGACTCTGTATTTTATCAACTTTAGAATTCCTATTATATCTTAAATATTATTGTAAACTCTACTTTTATCAATCCTGCTATAGCTAAAATTATCTCTTGTATCCCTATAAATGTGGTCCTTCCTGTACATGTAAATATAATGTATCAATAATAAAAACTCTATAAAAATTCTTGTTCTTGTTCTCATCTGGTGAAAACCCAAATACTTCCATTTCTCTGTGGTCAAAATATCAATAAATACGTCCGTGTCTGGCTTCTTATATTCAAGCTCTGAATGATTGTTCCATTGTAGTCAATCTTACTGCCCAAGCTTGAGTCTCTCAAGATTCTTCCATTTTTTTAATGCTCATTTCATTTCTGTTCAATGAAGTTATGTATATTGATGTGGGACATACCACGCCCCGATCCCTTTGGCAAGCTATTAAAGTTGTGTAAGGGTCCACTTCACAAACACGATCTCTAAGTATCCTTAGTGAGCTGTAGTCTTTGTACAAAGGAGACTCCACTACAAATGAGTATCTTACCAAAGTCAAAGTTTTAATTGAACTACTTGTAGCAGCCGCCCAAATGGTTCATCTACATGACTATCTTACCGCCCAATTGTTCATCTACATCGATGACATTCCTTTGTCGGCTTTCCCACAGCCACTTGTAGCTCTTGTCACTCAACTTCGACCACCTGTCACTTCACGACTGAATCAACCTGTTCAGAGACCCCATAGTCGTGGTATTGGAAATAGAGGAGGCTAAGACCGCCTGCAGTCGTGGCCATTGCTATGCTATGAAGTGCCAAATATGCAACAATCTTAGTTATGTTGCTTTACAGTGCTATAGGAGGTAGTCGGGGGAACCAAGTACTCAAGCACACACGACATATTCCAATAATCTAGTTGCTACACCATCTTCACAAAATTGGTTCCCAGACACTGATGCCACTCATCATGCCACTTTGAATCCCTCGGCTCATCGCTATAACGAGTATAAGAATACACGGGGAACGACTAAAGTAAGATGTGGCATGCCCTTTCTTTAGACTGAAGTAAGAATTATGAAGCAAATAATACAAACAATTAAACACATTATATTATACTATATGGAGTATATATGCTTGTAATTAGATGTTTTTATACATAAAAGCTAGGCGTGAGAGATGAGTAAACTAAAGGCTTATATGCATCACCTCTCAATTATAGCCAAACGAATAGATCTTGTCAACTTTTGTGTGTGTGTGTATGTATGTGTATATATATATAGGCACACTCACATATGAACATGTCTTTAAGAAGTCTTTAAAAAAAAAAAACTAAAAACTAATCTTAGACACCCATATGAAAAAATCTAATGAATTTATGCCATTTGATATTTAAAAAAAGAAAACGATGATATTCTGGTAATTTCTCAAAATTTAAAAGTGTAATTTTTGATAATTTAGAGTATGTTTCTAGAAAAACATATACCGAAAAAACTAAACCAAATCTAAACCATAAATATTAAGTCCTAAGCAGTAAAAGGTGAATCCCTAAACCAAACTAAAAAACGATGAGGAAGTAAAAATGCACAGCTTGACTTGAAGCTCATTAAACAAAGTAGAGGAGAGAGGTTTGGTGAAGATGTCCGCTATCTGATCATGGGTCGACACAAAATTAACCTTGAGTGCGTCGGAGGAAACTTTATCTCGAACAAAATGGTAATCCACCTCTACGTGCTTCGTTCGAGTGTGGAAAACTGGATTGGAACATAGATATGTTGCGGCGAGGTTATCACACCACAGCACCGGGACAGTAAACGGTAACAACCCAAGTTTTTGCAAACGAGACTGAACCCACGTGACCTCTGCAGCAGCATCGGCTAGCGCCTTGTACTCAGCCTTAGTGGACGAGCGACCAACTGTTCGTTGCTTCCGAGATACCCAAGAAAGTAGGTTTGGGCCAAGAAAAACCGCATAACCTGACGTGGACTTTTGATCAACCGAGCAACCGGCCCAGTCAGAATTGGAAAACACATGAATTACTGGACAGGAAGTCGGCATGAGACGGAGGCCTTGGTGCATGGTACCCTTTACATACCGCAAAACACGTTTGAGACCCCCCGCAGAACACGTTTGAGAGCCCCTCAATGTTCTTGCGTGGGGCTGTGCATGAACTGACATAGACGGTTTACCGCAAAGGAGAGATCCAGTCGGGTAATTAATAGATACATCAAGGATCCCACAAGTTGACGATAAGGCGTAGGATCATAGAGCAAAGCTGAACCTTCACTGTGTGTCGAAGTTGCAAGAGACATCGGGGTGGCTAGGGGTTTACAAGACTCCATACTAGCTTTCCAAAGGAGTTCTGTCATATACCGTTGCTGGGATAATATTATGGAATCCGCAACATAGACTACTTCAATGCCTAGGAAAAACTGTAGCCTGCCGAGGTCATGAACTTTAAAAGTTGTGGATAGTTTGGCTAGCACATCATTAACCATACATGAATCATTAGATAATAACAGAATATCATCTACGTAGACTAGCAAGTATACCTGGATCTGTCCGGAATAAAAAATAAATAATGAAACATCTATCTTGGAAGGATGAAAACCAATGTGCACTAGAAAATTGTGCAATCGAGTGAACCAGGCCCGAGGCGCCTGTTTTAGGCCATACAACGATCATTGTAGCTTGCAAATATATTCGGGATGATTAGTGTCGGTGTAGCTTGGCGGTTGGCGCATGTAGATGTCCTCAGTGATATGCCCGTTTAGGAACGCATTATGGACATCTAATTGCCGCATGGTCCACTGGTTGGAGACTGCAAAAGCTAGAAGTAGCCTGATAGTAGACGGCTTCACCACTGGACTATAAATTTCAAGATAATCTTTTCCCGGTATTTGATTGAACCCTTTGACCACTAGACGCGCTTTGTAATGCTCAATGGTGCCATCAGATTTCTGTTTGACTCGGAACACCCACCTGCAGCCGATGACGTTAACATCACGGGGTGCCGGAAACTTCCAAGTGTGATTATGCAAGAGGGCGTTGAATTCATCATCCATGGCACTTTGCCAATGTGGCATTTTGACTGCTTGAGAGTGACACGACGACTCTTCATCATCAACAGAGGCTATCATCGCCCTTGGTGGCCGACATTGAACACTAGTCGTGGTTCGCAGGTTCATGGCATGCATGCGGGTGATTGAGTGCACGCGTCTACGTCGAGTAGTTGTAGTGGACGACGTCGACGGATGATAGGAAGAGCTAGCCGCTGCCGCTGTGGACGATGAAGTAGGGTGTAACGGAATCTGATGAGGTGTGGGTGCGCGCACCTGATTTGTCGATGGCGGCACTCCTTGCGGCAAGGATGGTTGGCGAATCTGTGCACACGCCCAAGGGTAAGGCGCAATACCGGCGGCTTGGTGTGCGGGAGGTGTGTTCATAGCTTTTGCGAACGGGAACACACCTTCATTGAATCGAACATGTCGTGCAGTATAAATCCGCCTGGTGGCCCTGTCTAAGCACCTGTAGAATTTGGGTATCCCAGAAAAATACATGATGTAGACCGATACTCCAGTTTATGGTTATTATACGGCCACAGGCACGGAAAACACTCACATCCAAACACGCGTAATAGCTCATAATTAGGGGATTTATTGAATAGACGGGTGTACGGACTGACATTTTGAAAAACTGAGGAGGGCATACGGTTTATCAAGTAGACCGCCGACTCAAAGGCATAGGGCTAGTATTTTTGAGGAACGTGACCTTGGGCTAATAATGCCAACTCAGTTTCAACTACATGACAGTTCCGGCATTCCACACGCCCATTTTGCTTATGGGTGTGAGGGCATGACTGTCTGTGGGAAATGCCTGCCGAGCTGAATATCGAGTGAAGTTTGCAATATTCACCTCCCATATCAGATTGAATACACTTAATGGGGCGGGCGAATTGTTTTTCGACTAAAGCATGAAACACAGTAAAGATAGAGTATATGTCTGACTTTAATTTCATTGGATAGATCCACATAAACCGAGAAAAGTCGTCGACAAATAAAACGAAATATTTATACCCATCACTGGAGGGAACCGGTGAGGGACCCCAAATGTTGGTAAAGATTAAATCTAGAACAGACTTACTAGAATACTCAACTCGTGACAGTGGGAAGCACGCAGGCTTACCCATCTGACATGTAGTACATAGATTATTTAAAGAATTTAAAGAACCCTTGACAGGACAACTATGGAGAACCTGACGAAGAACCCGAGTGTACAGGTGACCCAGGCGTTTATGCCATACCTCCGGAGAAGCCTTAGGAGACAGAAGTGCAACCGGGGGAGACATATTGAGTGAGTACATCCCGCCCATGCTAGGGCCTTTAAGTAGAACTTAGTGGGTTGTACGGTCCTTCACAACGAAATAGAGAGGATGAAACTCAAAATATACGTCATTGTCTTGTGTAAATTTGTGCACAGACAGTAGAGACGCACACAACTTAGGAACATGTAAGATGTTGTTTAGCAACAGTGACCGAGACTTAGAGGAAATAGATAAAGAACCAGTGTGATGAATTGACAAACCTGAGCTGTCGCCAACTCGTAGAGCATCAACTCCAGTGTATAGTTCCACATCATTCAGACCATCCATGTGCGGTGTTGCATGGGAATTAGCTCTAGTGTCCGGGAGCCACACATTGAAGAAATGGGCGGTGGCATGATCCTCCTGTTGGTGTTGGAGCGCCATGTGCGCTTGTGGAGACGGCACTACATAAACTCCCGATGGCGAAGGCATGCGCTGACGACCAGAGATATCAACAAATCTCCTGTAGCATGTGAGAGCAATGTGGCTAGGTGCGTCACATAGCTGGCATCGCACACCGCCCCGAGTGTGCTGACCTCGCCCTCGCTGTTCTTTGTGAGTGCGACCGCGACCTTGGCCACCACCTAGGTTGTTATTAGGCTGTGACGTTGGTTGGTGTGCTAGCATAACGGACGACGAAGGAAGCCCAACCGGCGATGACTCTTCTGGAAAGAGATACTTATGCATCGACAGAAGGTCGGCGACTTCCGGGATGGTGAGCAGTGCGCTCTTCGTGGTCAGAGACGCGACAAGGGAGCGATATTCCAGCCTAAGTCCTCGAAAAACATGGAGGTTCTGCTCATCGAGGCCAATGGGACGACCTGCCTGAGCGAGCTGCTTGACTAACACCTGGATGGGCTCTCCTAAGGTATTCTGTCGTCGTCGCATCCCCTTGTCGTAGGCTTCGGAGCTGCATAAGTAGACTTGGAGAGCGCGCACGGGAGGTGAAGTCGAGAGCTGTCTCGATCGCCATCCAAACAGACCGAGACGTAGAGTGGCTGATGGCGAGATACAATACCTCCTCTGCTAGGAACGAAATCAACATGTTGAGTATGGATTGGTTTTGCTGAACCCATACGGCGTTGAGAGGGTTCGACGTTGGAGGCGCCGTAAATGTCGAGGCAGCTATGAACTCCAATAGGCACGCATTGGTGCCATCGACAAACCCATAAAGATTTTGTCCACGCAAGAATGGCACAAGATGCGCTCACCAAAAGAGATAGTTAGTGGCAGTCAGCTTGATCGACACATAATGATGTGCCTGTTGAAGCATGCTGGGGCTACGGTAATCGGGTTTAAGAACGGTTGCGACAGACCGATTCGAAGAGTCTGTCGAGAGAGTCTTAGCAGCGGGTGGAACGGCCTCATTGACGTTGGCATTAGCAGGAGGGGAATCATTTTGGCTGGCCATAGGATCAAAGGCTAATACCAGATGAGGAAGTAAAAAGGTTTTATATTCAATGAATGAATAGATTACAGACCGACTATATATATTAATACTACAACATTGAACTACTAGAGATATAGACTAACTAACCCAAAGACTCTAACTTCCCAATAAAAACAGAACACTAAACCAAACCATGAACTCTAACAGCACATTTAGTTCACGAAATGAATTTTTAGGTGATAGGAATGCTATTTCATAAGGAATGGAATAGGCAAGGAATAGAATAAGAATTGTATTATGTTGTTTGATTCACAGGAGGAATAGACTTTAGGAATTATATTACAGTGTTTGGTTGGTTTAAGGAATAGAAATGAAATATGTTTTTGAAAAACATAAATACCCTTATAAAATATGTTAATAATAATAATGATAAAAAAATAATAATAATAATCATTATCATATTCTAATTATAGAGTTTATATCCACATTGTATAGCCTATGGGCTTGTTTGGCAATCATCGATTAGCAGATTGTGTTAGAGGTTATCAGATAGCGAATTGTATTAGCGGGTTTCTTATTATTGTTATTAATATTATTATAAGTTTTATTTTATTATTACATAATAATAATATTATTACATAGAGTTTATGTCCACATCGTACGTATAGCCTATGGGCTTGTTTGGCAATCATCGGTTAGCAGATTGTGTTAGCGGTTATCAAATAGCAGATTGTATTAGTGGATTTGACCAACGCATTGTAAAAAAATGTTTGGTAAAATTAGTTGTTTAGGTTAGCGGTTAACATGTAAAATGACCTATAAGGGCATTCATGTTATTATTAATATTAATATTATTATTATGTAATAATAAAATAAAACTTATAATAATATTAATAACAATAATAATAATAATAATAATAATAACACAAAACAAAATTATATTTAAATTAAATTAAAAAAAAACACACAGCTGGGAGTTTTTGATCCCACATCGGTAACTCAGGAAGAGGAGCTCATTTGAGCTCCTCTATATAAGAGAAACATTGCTTCTCTTTTGAAATTAACAATAGGATGAGGAAGCCTAAAAAGAGCCAAAGCTCCTTCATTTAAGGAGCCTTAATTGCTCTTAGTTACAAGTATTTTTTTTAAATAATATAGGGGCGTTTTGGGGAAAGGAAGATCTTTCCCCAAAACGCCATGGGTAAAATTGGAAATAGCAACTTTAGGCTATTCCTGAAAACTCAGGAATAGCCTAATACCTAGGGGGTTGTTCCTTGGGAATAGAAGTTTTTACAAAACAAAGGAATATGACTATTACTAGGAATGCTATTCCATTTCAAGACTTATATTGTTTTCTCTCCTTACTCTAGAACCATTAGATTTAGCCAAATTTGTGACTGAGATTTTTTATTTCTTTTCTATGAACAAGCTATGATATGATCTTTTGTGTGTGTGTGCGCGCGCGTATATACATATGTATGTATATATGTATACATACATACATATACATATATATATATATATATATATATATATATATATATATATATATATATATATATATATATATATATATATATATATATATATATATATATATATATATATATATATATATATATATA
>NC_044924.1:24132183-24295852 GCF_003576645.1 Ipomoea triloba
ATATATATATATATATATATATATATATATATATATATATATATATATATATATATATATATATATATATATATATATATATATACACGTATACGTATATATATATATTCATATATACATATACATACGTATGGAAATTGAATTACTAAATGCTGATTAATTGAATTACCTAAAGACATGGTAAATTAAAACTTCCAAAATTAAACACACTATTACAAAAGACAATAATAATCCCCAGCTTAATATTACCACAAATAACCCAAAACATAACAAAAAATAAAATTAATCTTAGACCATTGAATATTACCATCCAACGTACACAATTAATCCTCATAATTCTCTATAATACATTAGTCCTCACCTGAATACATTTCTATATATACATATATACATACATACATACATACATATATATGTATGTATATATGTATATATACATAATTTCAAGACACTTAATTATTGTTATTGTAGGTTTTATTCTTACTCTCCTATTTATTTATTATTATAAGAATCTTATGGCCCAATACTTACTCTTGGACTATTTTAATCTCTACATAGCTCATTTCTTATTTATCTATCCTAATCTATACATATATGTATATCTACCTTGTATTATATATTCAAGACTCATCCCTTATCTAGCTAAATCTCTCTTTCCTCCCTACTTCTTCACGCCACTTCTCCCCTCCTAGCCCTTGAAATCATCTTCATTTTATCTCTAAGAAATTAAGCAAAGCTTTATCTTTTATGGTTCTTCAAGCTAGGATATGGTAAGGTCCATCTTCCCATTGCATTTTCTCTTCCTCATTCACCATCTTTATGACTCTTCTTCATTTCTACCTTGGGGTTTTGGGTTCTTAGATGATCAAGGTGGAGAGGACTTGCTAGGTTGAACATTTGAAGGTCTTGGTGTGGTATAGCTAGCTTCAAGAGGTAAATCCCTTGTCTTGCAAAACCTATTTTCACACTATTATATGATGTTGGATTATTCTTGAAATCCATGTGTGTATTTGGTGGATATTTTTTGATGTGTCTTGTTCTTGAAGGGTTTCTTGTATTGTTATTGAGCTATGTTGTATGATCTTGAGTCTTTCTGTTTATGTATGGAGTTTGAGGGATTTCATATGATTTATTAGCTTCTGGAAATGAGTCTATTTATTCAAAGTCTAAGCTGTGGTCCTAATATACTATCTGATTCGTGTCTGAGAATGGTTGTTGATTTATTGGCCTAGCGGGAAACCTTCATGGGCTTGTTTTCACCGCGAGGTACACCCATTAGGTATGCCGAGGGTGTGTGTGTTGGGGGTCACGAGCCCGCCCACTCACACCGTTGCTTATTGCGGTAGTGACTAGCGAGCCTCCTGCCCTCGTCACTATATACCGTTGATATATCGTTCTACTATTCCAATGTTTAATTGATCTCCCGTGCATTATTGATCTATCTTTTGTTCAAGTTGAGTTTATTGTGAGTCATGTGAATCCTTTGCTTCGGTTGTTGAGTGGTATTCATTCATGAATCATATTCCTTGATATTCCTATGAAATATGTTGATATCCATGTCTCAACTCCGTTATTCATTCCTAAAAGTATTTGATGTCCATTATGCTATTGGTATTGACCCCTTGAATCTAGAGTGATCTTCTCGGTAATCCTTATCATGATATGAGGTTGGAACCATTACCCTTGATCCATTTGTATATGTACCTACCTTGTTAGGTCCCTATGTTTGATATCTACCCCTACCTTTGTGGTCTGCGATGGAGGTTGAGCTTTGACTCCATGTGATTGGTATTGAGATTGTTGTTGAAGTTTCGCTGGTTGAGTGGTGGTAACGGGTGTGTGGAAAGCACTATTCACTAGGTTTCACTGCGGTAGAGCTTTGCCTTGCTCGGTTATTGTTGTTAAGTGAGGTTCCGCTGGTTGGGCGGTAGTGACGGATGTGTGTAAAGCACCGTTCACTAGGCTTCACTACGGTGGAGTTCAGTCTAGCTAGGTTATTGTGTTAAGTAAGGTTTCGTTGGATGGGCGTTGGCGGTTGTGTGGGAAGTACCGTTCACTAGGCTTCGCAGCGGTGGACTCCCTGCCTTGCTAGGCCAATTGGTACCTTTACACTTGTTCCATGTGTATATTTGGATTGATGTGATTACTTTGGTTATGCTATTTAGGGGTGTGCAATTTACCAAAATTTTTTGGTTAACCGACCGAACCGAAAAATTTCGGTTAATGGTTAAAGGAATCTTGAAATTTCGGTTAATGGTTAATTCGGTTCGAAAGGTCGGTTAACTGAATTAACCGAACGGTTAACCGAATTTATATATATATATATATATATATATATATATATATATAATTAAATATAAATACTAAATACTAATTGGATTGAAGATTTGAAGTTTTGGATGTTTGAATATTTGAAGTTATGGATGATTTGTATTTTATTTTAATTGGATTTATTATTTTATGCGTTATTTTTAGAATTTTATATTTAAGGTTTAAAAAGTTCGGTTAATCGGTTAACCGACCGATTAACCGAAATTTTTTTTGGTTCGGTTAATTCGGTAACACAAACTTCGGTTCGGTTAACGGTTAAAGGTTTTAAAATTTTGGTTAAAACGGTTCGGTTAACCGAATGCACACCCCTAATGCTATTCCATTGATGTTGGGTATGAGATGTGTCGGTATGATGATACTTGTCCATTTCATTGTGTATGCCCTTGCCTATGAGTATCCTTGATATGAGTTCTGAATCATGAGACTCCCTTGTTAAATGTTATGGTTATCTCTCGTTGTATTTCCTTCCAAAGTATAGTTTGGTTTGAGTATTGTTGTTGATATCTTTCCCTGAAGTGAGGTGATTTCTAAGTATCGTATGCTAGTGAGTCTTTGTTCCTGAATTGAGTATTCTCGTTGAAAGATAAGTCCTTTGGAATCCTCTTGGTGTTTGTTTCGTTGACACACACACATATAGGTGTTGAGTTAAAACCTACTTTGAATATCAAATGTATATCTATATAGCTTTACAAGTGAGAGTGGGAATTTACTTAGTGTCCTTTGCTATTTATTTTAAAAATGATTTCAGGTATGGAGTAGAGCCAGATTTCAAAAGCGCGTTAGTATGCCTTAGTTCTATCCCTCTCTTGGACTAGCTTTAATTTCCTTTATTTAGACTTTTGGGCCTGCGAGCCTTTGTTTAGACTTTCGGAGTTGTAATAATTTGATAGTTTGATACTATGGATAGTTGGATTATATGTTTTGTGGATTGTAAACTTTGCCTTAGCATTTAGACTTAGTTGGGCCTAGATGTGGCATAACACCCCGCTAAGTTAATTTTGCTTTTGTTGTCATTTGCTAGGACTTTGAATCAAAAACAGCTATTTCTATCTTTTATTATTATCCAATATCTTGGTCTAGAATTGGGGGTGTTACAAGCATGGCCTTGGAATAAACCATTTTAAATTCAAGGAATTGACCAACAACAAATTTCTTTGCGCAAACGTCCTCGCTTTTATACTTATGATCCAAGGTTTCCCATAGCGTTTTCAATTCACTGTGCCAATTTTACGATATACATAGTATAGCGCATCATACAATCCATTTAGGATATAGTTGTGGCAAAGGAAGTCCAAATCCTTCCAAAACCCAACTGCCATCACATATTGTGGATCTTGTTCCTTCAAGTCAGGAACCCTCTTGGTCAAGAACCGTGCCAGGCCGAGAGTTGCCAGGTAGAACAACATCTTTTGCTACCACCTTTTGAAGTTCAAACAAGTGAACTTCTCTGGCCTTTCAGTCCAACCACTCGGTACATAGATAGCCTATGGGTGGGGATATACCTCTCGGTGCTTACACCGTCTTGTGAACCAACGTTCACCGGTGCCTGGAAATGTGCAACATTGTTGCCCTTCCCTCCACTGTTGTTCTCAACAACATTGTCCTCCCCATTGTAAACTGGCAATACTGGGTTCTCCATTTCTTTGAGAAAATCAAAGACAAAATAGAAATGAATAAGGTTTTAAGCTTGATACGAAATATTACTACGAAAATAATATTTCTGGAAGAAAACAACAACTACAAGAATGAACGGTTTTTTGGTAGGTGGCTAATACGAGTCGAGCGAATCACTCTTTCCTTAAAACCTTATTTGCTACCTCCCGAAAGTGTTAGGAGCGTTGTAGCCTAGGTTTCTCAAGATAAAACGTATTACGGTTTTATGTTTGAGCACACAAACAAAAGTACAGTGAACAAGAGCAAGGGATGAATACAGTTGGCTATAAAGGAGTAGAAGCAGAGTTTCGAGAGAGAAAATAGATTTTTGCTGTCTGTGTAAAATCTGTTGCTCTACTATCAACTTTTATAGGAGTTGAGGATTAAATGGCATTAATCGGATAATAAAATCAGTCTTATAACCCCTATAACAGCAGGCCAATACTTGAGAATTAATTATGTAATTCAAAATTGGAATTAATTCAAAATTAATTCCATAACTGATGAATTAAAACTTAGAACGATCACTACCCGAATCATACACGAGACGTGATAATGAGGGGTTATCCATTCTACCAAACCCGAGCCATCCTAATGGCGAGGCGAGCCAACGATTCGTTATATGGCGGAATCAATACACGAGCGAATGAGCTGTTAGCCTTGAACTATTAGTGTATCAACATGGATGGTCGAAACTTAAGGTGCGCCATTTTAAAATCTTAGGTGCGTGGTTTGTGTTCTTAAGGTGCGTGGCTTATGTACTTAAGGTGCGTGATTTGTGTACTTAAGGTGCGTTGGCCTAAAGCTTTAGGTGCGCGTGATTTGTGTTTTAAAGGTGCTTTGTTTGTGTGCTTAAGATGCGTGATTTGTATACTTAAGGTGCGCCATTATAATGCTTAAGGTGCATAACCACACAACCGCACGGGAACCCTTCCCTATATATATACATATATATACATATATATATGTATATACATATATATATATATATGTATATATATATGTATATGTATGTATATATGTATATGTATATATGTATATGTATTGTATATATATACATATATATACAATACATATACATATATACATATACATATATATATATACATATACATATATATATATATATATATATATATATATATATATATATAGGTTCAGGTGCGGCCGTGCTCTCTCGTGCGACCGTGCGGTCGCACACCACTCAATGTTACGAAATACACCACTCAATATTAAGAAACACACCACAATGAAACACACCACAATGTTAAGAAACACACCACAGTGCATATTTGTGTGGTGTGTTTCTTAACATTGAGTGGTGTATTTCGTAACATTGAGTGGTGTGAACCGCACGGCCGCACGGGAGAGCACGGCCGCACCTGAACCTGACCCTATATATATATATATATATATATATTTGTGTTTTTAAGGTGCTTTGTTTGTGTGCTTAAGATACGTGATTTGTATACTTAAGGTGCGTCATTATAATGCTTAAGGTGCATAACCGCAAAACCGCACAACCGCACGGGAACCCTTCCCTGCACCTGAACCCTTCCCTATATCTACTATAATAATAAGAGCCAAAGAAAGTTAGGCCTATAATGGGTAGAAAAAATGACGGTCAAATTATTAAATCAAATGGATGGTTCAGATTGTTTAGATTTAAATTTTTCCTTGAGATTTCCTAATTTATCCTTAATTATATGATTATCCGTTAAATTTTCCGTTAAATATTCTCTTTTCCGTTTAACATTTAACTTACCCATTAATTTTATAAGTAAGGTCTTAAGTTCAAACTCCATCCCAATCAAAGTTGACATAATTAAATATGTTAGAGTATATTATTCAAAAATAAGTACCACATACACTCTATTACTCTTATTAAATTAAAAAATAAATTAGTTGTTACAACAATAAATAATATACATGCATTTCTTTAATTTATAATTCGATGCCTACAATGTCTTTATTAAAAAAAAAATTCATTATCAAAAAATTTAAAATAAGATATAATTTCATTAGTTATATTGTCTATATTTTCTACAATGCAAATATTCCTTACCTTCAAATTTATTAATTAATTATATTCACTACATTGTTCATTGTTTTCTTTTTATACTATCTTGTAATTAAATATCAAAGTTATACTAAAAAAGTAATGTTATATATTTATTTACCAAGTATTATGTTAATAACATGGAAAAAAATTAAAAAGAAAAACAGTTTGAAGCCAATTATGTTAACTACTTAGGGATGGTTTGTTAACAAAGAAAGACATTCAAATAACCCAATAAATTGATTTAAAACTCATTATTAAAAATGTCAATGTAGGGCAATAGAACATTGTGACACACTTGATACATTAAAAAGATGAGACTACAATATTTTTGTAATAATCAATCTTTCAAATTCAGAAAAAAAAATTGAAAAATAGCTACCGTTGCAGCATTCATTAATCTTGTATGTAAAATACTTATTGTGCATTCTCTAAATATTTAGAACTAATATAAATTTACAATTCATTTCATTTTTTACAATCAACCTGTTTAGATTAAAGACTTTGACAACAAAAATAATTGGTATNATATATATATATATATATATATATATATATATATATATTTTGGTTCAGGTGCGGCCGTGCTCTCTCGTGCGACCGTGCGGTCGCACACCACTCAATGTTACGAAATACACCACTCAATATTAAGAAACACACCACAATGAAACACACCACAATGTTAAGAAACACACCACAGTGCATATTTGTGTGGTGTGTTTCTTAACATTGAGTGGTGTATTTCGTAACATTGAGTGGTGTGAACCGCACGGCCGCACGGGAGAGCACGGCCGCACCTGAACCTGACCCTATATATATATATATATATATATATTTGTGTTTTTAAGGTGCTTTGTTTGTGTGCTTAAGATACGTGATTTGTATACTTAAGGTGCGTCATTATAATGCTTAAGGTGCATAACCGCAAAACCGCACAACCGCACGGGAACCCTTCCCTGCACCTGAACCCTTCCCTATATCTACTATAATAATAAGAGCCAAAGAAAGTTAGGCCTATAATGGGTAGAAAAAATGACGGTCAAATTATTAAATCAAATGGATGGTTCAGATTGTTTAGATTTAAATTTTTCCTTGAGATTTCCTAATTTATCCTTAATTATATGATTATCCGTTAAATTTTCCGTTAAATATTCTCTTTTCCGTTTAACATTTAACTTACCCATTAATTTTATAAGTAAGGTCTTAAGTTCAAACTCCATCCCAATCAAAGTTGACATAATTAAATATGTTAGAGTATATTATTCAAAAATAAGTACCACATACACTCTATTACTCTTATTAAATTAAAAAATAAATTAGTTGTTACAACAATAAATAATATACATGCATTTCTTTAATTTATAATTCGATGCCTACAATGTCTTTATTAAAAAAAAAATTCATTATCAAAAAATTTAAAATAAGATATAATTTCATTAGTTATATTGTCTATATTTTCTACAATGCAAATATTCCTTACCTTCAAATTTATTAATTAATTATATTCACTACATTGTTCATTGTTTTCTTTTTATACTATCTTGTAATTAAATATCAAAGTTATACTAAAAAAGTAATGTTATATATTTATTTACCAAGTATTATGTTAATAACATGGAAAAAAATTAAAAAGAAAAACAGTTTGAAGCCAATTATGTTAACTACTTAGGGATGGTTTGTTAACAAAGAAAGACATTCAAATAACCCAATAAATTGATTTAAAACTCATTATTAAAAATGTCAATGTAGGGCAATAGAACATTGTGACACACTTGATACATTAAAAAGATGAGACTACAATATTTTTGTAATAATCAATCTTTCAAATTCAGAAAAAAAAATTGAAAAATAGCTACCGTTGCAGCATTCATTAATCTTGTATGTAAAATACTTATTGTGCATTCTCTAAATATTTAGAACTAATATAAATTTACAATTCATTTCATTTTTTACAATCAACCTGTTTAGATTAAAGACTTTGACAACAAAAATAATTGGTATATAGGATGTAGCCACTGTTTAAAAAGTTTATGCACAAAGTGACAAACTATTTAACTACTGCATGCATTGTGATGAAAAGGCAACGGTGGATACTCCAAGATTAGTATCAAATCAACAAAAAAAAAAAAACACACACACACACACACACACATGCACACACAAAATCAAGTACTACATTCATTCATACTAATTCCAAAAATATGAACTTCAAAATAAACATCTACAAAATGAATGTGGAAACTGTTGATAAAACTGGACATATTACAACATCAATATTTAGACTACATGCAAAGGTATTGTTGTTACCACCAAATAAATAAGTTATGAAACTAGAACAAAATGTACTACTCATTAACCTTTTACAAATATAATAAATATTAATATTTTTTTCAATACTTTCACATGAGAATGTACGACACACATCTCATAACACATGAGACATGTAGGGGGAAAAACTACCACTGTCAAATTATTCAAATATCAATAGGCGATTGCAAGATCAAGAGTTTATAGTACAACTAAGATCTCAGTCATATATACAAACACAACGAGACAAATCCGATCCACAGCTTCTTACATCATAATCTCATTGCATGACGTTGCCTATATACTACTACAATAACTCAATTGCACATGACACATTATCAAATATCAATAAATAAAATAAAAAAGTAAATAAAATAAGTACTGAAGATAAAGACAATGACAATGCTACCCGAAAGAGAATTAAAAAGACCTAGAGAAATTCAAACGAAAAAGCATTTATATTATTAGACTAAGTATTTAGATTAACGTTTTTACAAAATTGCAAACATTTATTTTAGTGACAATTATAATCAATCTCTCATATATTATATCTTGCATTTATAAACTTTGAATTATCGATTTAAGTAAACAAATTCAACAATCAATTACATATGCATGAACATCTCCTATATAATTTTTCATTGAAGATACTTTGAAATATTTATTTAATAATAAACATTGGGCATTATCTCATTCGCGCAATGCGCGTGAAAAACTAGTATATATATAAAAGCCAAACTTGTAGACTGGAAGGTCAAGTCTTATACATATAGGCCTAGGCCTATTTAACTAAGTAGGCTTTAAAATAAACTTAAGTTTGACATTTTACTAGATAGGTCATGCCAGACTAGACCTAAAGTAAGTGAGGCCTGCCAGCTAGGTACAAACCACGTTAGGGCATAGGGCCATATGTAGGGGCCTAGCCTGTTTCCATTGTTAGTTATATAGAATAAAATTTAGAAAAAAAAGGGTTCAAATTAGCCACAAAATTACACGTAAAGGTACAATTGGGTCATTCAATTAAAAAAAGTGTTATTAAGCCCGTGGACTTTCTAAAATTATGCAATTCGACCAAATTTGACATTTTCCTTTTGTCATCGATGATATGGCGATCATCCTATTAAAAATTACTTTTTAAAGTTATTTTAATAATTTTAAATAAAACAAAAAAAAAAAGAAGGAAAAGCCCACCCCACCTAGTCTTTGCCTTTAGCCTAGAGACAAAGAGTTTTTCTTCATCTCCAGCTTGGAGACAAAGAAAACACTTCGTGTCCCGCCGGCGACAAAGACGGATGGGGTGAATTTTTTAATTTTTTTGAATTATTAAACTAAATTTGTTTAATTGGATGACCGAAGAAACATGTCAAATTTGATCGAATTGAGTAATTTTAGATAGTTTAAAGACCTAATTGCATTATTTAAAATTGGATGATCTAATTATATTTTAGGTGTAGTTCGATAACTAATTTGAATATTTTTTTTTTCTAAAATTTATGTTCTTTCAAAATCTATTCGGTGGGTAAAACATTTTGTAAAGTTGATAAATCTATAGCTAAGGGTCCGTTTGGAAACATGTAAAATATTTTCTGAAAAATGATTTTCAGAAAATGACTCTTTTTTAAAAAATATTTTAATTTTCTGATCTTTGGCTGAATGCCAGAAAACTTATCTTTTCCTGTTTGGTTCGCTTTCCTAAAAATGGAAAAGGGTCAAATAAACCCTCATACTTTAGACCAAAGTATAATTAGGTTCTTGAACTTTAAAAAAGTATAATTAAACACTCAAACTTGTTATTTTGGTGCACTTAAACCCAATAACTGGTTATTCACCTGGAATAACCAGTCATTAAGATTCTGGTAATAATTCCGACGAAAAAAATTCCAGCGACAATAAAAAATAATTAAAAAATTATTAGGTGGCCTTATCGGAGAAGACGACCCGCTGGCCGTTTCTCCAGTGGAGAAGGCAACCAGATTTGGTCGTTCTCCAACTAGAGAAGGCAACCAGATCAGTTTTTTACGAAATGGTTCTTATTTCTCTCCTGGGCACTTGTTCTGGACATGTGGACAACTGTAAATGAAATTTTAAAAAATTATAATTATCATAATCCTTAAAGTGATAAATTTTAAATATATATATATATATATATATATATATATATATATATATATATATATATAAAAGTTCTTTGATTAATTTAGAGAATTTTTTTTGAGTTCATTAGTTTAATTATTGTTTTTTAAATAGTTCGATGGTCTATTTGTATATTTTCTTAAAACATGATTACAAGTGGCAATCCAAATCAGATCAGTAGCAACCGGATAGTAACATGCTAAAAGTGGTAATTGTAATTTTTTTCTGAGTTCATGGATTAATTTGGAGTTTTTTTTTTAGTTCAATGATTAATTGCTATTTCCAAATAATTCGATGGCCTATTTGTACCAATTTCCCTAATAAAAATAGTAATATCATTAAGATCAGAAATTAGTTTCGGATAGACTTGTTGGTTCAAATAATAATATAATTTAGAGTTAGTAAAATTAAAAAAATAATTTTTATTTGGATTTTGGTAGTAAAATAATTTATTTTAAAATCATAAATATTGAAATATTTGTAGGTGTTAAAAATATATAATCTTATTTGTAAAGATTTTTTTTTGAGTGCTACTGACTCTGTTACAATGTAGTATTTGTAAAGATATTTTTATGAACATAATACTAGTTGTAATTTTAGGTATTACATCCACACTTTGTGGAATTGTAATGCCGTTATAAATTATTATTTTATCATTCTTATAATTATTATTATATTTTTTTTTGAGAATATAATTATTATTATATTATTATATAAAGATATTTTAATTTTTGTTTTCAATTATTATATTCCATACTTTTTCCTTTTCAATTCTCAATTATTATATTAATTACTTACTTCTTCCTTTTTTAATTTCAATTATTATTTTTTCAAAAAAAAAAATCCAATTATTATATTCGTTCCTATCAGTGTAATTTAAATTCCTTTCCCTCCCTGATCCCCTACTAATTCCCTCTTCTCACTGCTCTCTTTACGTCACTCTTGAAGTTTGACTTTGGTTGTTCGATTTTGTTAAATTCTACTGATCTGAACGTTGAATGCATCCTCTTAGAGGTGATCAAGAAGGTTCGGCATGGGCCGGCGACCTTGGTGGTGGTGCGCTTGGTGGTCCGACAGTGGTCTCAACTCCGGATGCTTCGGATGCTCAAATTGGGGTGATTAATAATGGAGTGAGTTTGAATTTGACCTCTGTAAGCTCGGCGTCTATGCGGTCGCAAGAGGATCAAGAAGTTGAAGGGAATTGAACGATCGCGTCTCCGATAGGCAGGGTTTTGATGGATTGTGCCCTCACTTTTGCTGATATGCCGACAGTGATGTCAGGTAATGTGATGCTTAATACTGAAAATACTAAGTTGATTACTGCTAATAATGTCAGTTTTATGAACTTTGTTGCAGGAAAGGATACTAATACTGTTAATAATAATTCTAATAGTTTCTTATACTAATGCTCTAATAGCAACACTAATGCTAATGCTAATGTGAACTCAGTGTGTGACGCTAATGGTAATGCTTATTCCAATTCTGCTAATGCTAGTGTAGATATTAATGCTAATAATCCTGGAAGGAGGGTGCTGATAGGGCTAATGCTTTGAGAGGAAATGTATATGGTGGTGGGGGGAGTGGTAATGCTGCTAGGAGGAATTTGCTAGTCTCTTTGCTAGGGATTCCAGGAGAGGGAATAGGGGGATTTTTAGTGGTTTGCCACAACCAAATATATCTGAGAAAACTCCTGAGATTCATAGGGGAATGGCTGCTATTAGGTTTGGAGAAGAGGAGATTGCTGAGATGAATGTGATTGAAAGTCAATTATTGATAGGGAAGTTGCCTAGGGTGAAGCCTTCTTTGGAATAAATTAGAAAATTCTTTGCTACTACATTCATTTTTAAGGGTACAATGGAGGTAGGTCTGATTGATTCCAGGCATGTCTCTTCGGTTTTTTTCCCCAAGAATGTCACTGCTTGAACATTTTGATGAGAGAGCAGATTTTTGTTTAATGGGAAGAATCCTATGAGTCTTTAGGTGGTGGTCAGAACATTGGGGTAAAGTGCATAGTCATGTTCAATTTGATTTCCAGAATTCTGGTCAGGATTGTATGGAGATACAACAGGATATGGTGCAGGTTCAGCAATGTGATCTTGAGGAGCAATGTATAAGAGACAATGCTAACTTTGTGGATCCTTTGGCAGGAAGTGTATAGAGTGGAATTGATTTAAATGGTGAAGTGAGTCCTCTGGATTTAGGGCTATTTAAGCATTTGTTGGGGGGGTTAGCAGCAGTAGATTGCAGGGTGTCAGAATGTTCAGATAGGGGAAGTGGTGTTTGTTGAGATTGGGGGTAGAAATAGGGGAGAAGGTAGAGGTAGTGGCGGTGGTAGGGGCAGGGGTAGGGTGCTTATATGTAATTCTATTCAGGTTCTGGAGTCTCTGCAAGACTGTTCTTTAAATCAAGAGACTAATAGCATCCCTTATGTATCTGAAAGCCATGGGTTAGCCTCTGAAGGTGTTGTAGTAGAAATTGATCTTGGACATAGAGGATGAGAACGATATTTATGTATATATTCAGAGCTGAAATAGAATACAAAATTAATACAAAGAACAATAAGCAAATAGAGATATACTACAACTAGGACGGTAGAGTCATAACACTCCCCCTTAAGCACAAGGTTCTCGACTGATAACATGAAGCTTGTTGCGAATGAACACAAATGGGGGAGCAACCAGAGGTTTAGTGAAAATATCAGCAAACTGGTCCTTGGTAAATATGAAGTTAACCTGAAGCTCCCGCATAGTAACTTTATACCGCACAAAATGATAGTCAATCCCGACTTTCTTGGTCCGAGCATGAAACACCGGATTAGCACTCATGTAGGTTGCCCCTAGATTGTCACACCACAACCTAGGAGCGGGCAACTTCAACACGTCAAGCTCGCGCAACAGAAACATAATCCAAGTCACCTTAGCAGAGACATCAGCCAACACCTTAAACTCAGCCTCCATGGATGACCTAGCAACAGTCTGTTGCTTCTTACAAACCCAAGAAATCAAGTTCAATCTGAGGAACATAGCAAAGCTGCTCGTGGACTTACGATCAACGGGACAACCAGCCCAATTAGAATCCGAAAAGGCATGTAGAGCTAAGGAAACACTTTTCTGCATACGTAATCCATAGTCCAAGGTGCATTTCACATACCGCAAAACACGCTTCAGCTGAGCCCAATGAGCTTCCATAGGCAAGTGCATATGCTGATAGAGTAAATTCACCACATATGAGAAGTCCGATCACATGATTGTCAAATACTGAAGAGCACCCGCCAAACTCTTGAAGTTGGTCGGATTAGCAAACAACTCATCTGAATGAATAGTAGAATGCACAACAAGGAACCGGTGTGGCGAGAGGCTTACTGTCCACCATACTAGCACGCGTCAGAATGTCACACATAGACCTCTTTTAAGAAAGAACAAGACCACCATAACGAGCTATGGTCTCAATCCCAAGAAAGAAACTTGGGGACCCCAAATCTCGAATCTTAAACACAGCAGACAACTTCGACAAAAGCACATCAACCAGTTGTCGATCACTGCCGATAACTAATATGTCATCAATATACACCAACAGATACATACGAGAATTAGCCTGTGTATAAATAAATAAGGAGACATCAGTATTAGAAGCATGAAAGCCAACAGGAATCAAGAAATCATGCAGTCTAGTTCCATATAGAGATCGTTGCAACAGACACACATGCCCCAGTATGTCAGTGTAGCCAGACGGTTGACGCATATACACTATCTCAAACAAGTTGCCATTCAAAATAGCGCTATGAACATCTAGCTGGCGAATCACCCAATCAGACGAAAATGCAAGAGCCAATAAAAGCTGAATTGTAGTTGGCTTCACCACCAGACTAAAGGTGTCAAAGAAATCTTGACCCGCAATCCGATTAAACCCTTTGGCAACCAAACGGGCTTTGATTGTGTATGAGCACAAGATATACGATGATTGATACCCAATTGAGCCAAGGTAGTGTACATTTTATTATATTTACCCCCAGTATCAGGTTGTATGGATTTTATTTTGCACAAAAATAAACGCCCAACTAGGGGTGGGCACAGGTAGGGTTCTGGTTCGACTCGAGGGCAAAATCCAAATCTGAAATATTACAAGTGTGAATAAATCACAACTAAACTCGAACCGAAATATGTATAAATAATTTTGGATTTGGGTTAAATTGATTGGGTTGAGTTCGGGTTTAGATCTAAAAACCCGAAATATGTATTCTAAATAGATTGTTTCACTGTGTTAACAAATTAAACTTATAAAGACCACAATTCACACTCTAAATAGATTGTTTCACTGAGTTTACAAATTAAACTTATAAAGTCCACAATCCAAAGGATTTACAAATACATAAATAATTTACTTTACACATGATTTGTTCATCAAAAAGTCCAAAGTTCATAGTATACAACTTTACATAACAATTCTCCACAAAAGTTACAAGGATTTCTTCACCTGAAAATTCAAATTTACAATACAAAATGCACATTCTATATTTCACAAGTTGTAGGGGCTTTGTTCTCTAGTTCCATCTTCAACAAAAAGAAAACAAAAATTAGAGTAAAATAATAAATCAACTAATCACTATTTAATTTATAAGAATCGTAGTTCATAAATATTTATCTTCTTAAAAATAAGTGCGAATTAACAAACTAAGAACTTGTCAACTTGAAACATTATAATAACATTATAATTCAAGAATATGCATTCTACAAAGTGCCAAAATGCAAAAATAAATGAGAAATTTAAAAATATTTTAACAGTTAAATTGAAAATAAGGAAATCTTTATCACTTTATCAGCTGCAATTCATACAAAGCTTCTTTGGCAGATTCATCTTCACAATCAATTCTCAAAACATACGGTCACAACACATTAAAGATTGAATTATAAAGTATAACACTTAACAAGAAACTAAAAAATTGTAAACTTTGAAGTGTAAACACTTAACAGCTGCAAATAGGCAATTTCAAACTTTCAACTTCTAAGTTTCAAATTTCATTATTAGCTTCCCAAAAACATTCTTAAAACAAATAAAAAATCTATTCACAAATACAAATTTAATTTAAAAATGTGTTAACATTTAAAATGGAAATTAGAAAAAGAAAAAAAAAACTAACCAATTACCACTTTATTAGCTGCAATTCATGCAAACAATGTTTGGCATATTCAGAGTTTCATAGTCAATTCTCAAAGCATATTGTCACAACACATTAAAGAATGAATTATAAAAATATAACACTTAACAAGAAATTAGGAAAAATGTAAACTTTGAAGTGTAAACACTTACCAAATTCATATTCTTTGGCACTTGGCATATTCACATTTTCATAACAGGATCCCAAAAACACACTCTTTACATACTATTATACCTTCCAAGAGACTAACAGTGCAACAAACCATAACCTCAAAAAATATCATTCGATATAATACATAAATAAAAAATAATAATCTTGTAAGTTGCAACCATTTTACTTATCATCAACATTTGGGCCCAAGTCATTGGCAGCCGCATCTATGACATAAAATACAAATAGAAGTGTAAGAAATTTAACAAATAACAAATGATTTCAAAAATAATGTATATAAAGTTTAGAAGAGATAAAATACATTATTACCTCTATCTATGTTCTCAAGAATATCACAATCTTCCTCAATACGAATTGGTTTTTTGTTAGGTCCATTCCAATTTCGGGCACAAACTAGTGCTTCCACCATTTTGGTGTTAAGCTACTTTTGAAGTCATTTACTACCCTTCCACTAGTATTATAGGTAGATTGAGATGCAACTGAAGAAATTGGGACAACTAGAACATCTCGTGCCATTTCAGCCAATATAGGAAACCTTGGTTGATTAACTTTCCACCAATGAAGAATATCAAAAGATTGTTCATCTTCCTGTATCTTACTCCAAATATTTGTCTAATTCTACTTTTTCAATTATAGAACCAGATTGGCTTTTGAATCTTTTAAATTTGCTCATTACAGATGCAATGCCTTGACTACCCAAATCACCAGTTACACCACTTGAAGCTGAAGAAATTGAACCCAGATTTTCAAAAGTAGATTTTAGAACATGAGATAGATGTTGCCAACCTATGTAGTGATTAAACAATTTATAGGTTGCATCTTTAATCATGATTTCTAACCTTTTTCCATGTTCTTTCCCATGCATTTCTGTTAACACAAATGTTAGGAAACCTAACATCTTTGTTAGATCAAGATTTGTTTATTCATCTGTTCAGCCAGTCCCCAATACTTGTCAACTTTTTTTTATCATCATATTTAATTTGTCATCAAACTGAGTTCAATATCATTGCAACTTTTCAACTCTTGCAAGATATCATCAATTGCACTTATTGCAGGTAGAAGTGTATTAGCAATGACATATGAACTCTCTGAAACCCGGCTAGCTGTTATTTTATAGAAGAATTTTAAAGACTTTATCATTTTTCTCACAACTTCCCAATCAGTGTCATTCGGTACACTAACTGATACAATACTCAATTCATTTTCAAATAGAGGATCTTGCCTCGCATGTCTCTCAAACGCCCTTTGAAATTTTTCGACAACATATAGCATCATGTAAGTGCTATTCCGCCTAGTTGGCACATCTAAACAAAAAGCTCTATTACATTCAATTTTCTCCCTCTCAGCACAGTCCATAAACATTTTAAGCCTAGCGGGGGATTGCCTAACATATGTAATTGCAGATCTAATAACATTTACAAACTGAGATAAGTTTTTTAAACCTTCTTGAACTACTAATTTTAATATGTGGGCACCACACCTCATATGTAAATGTTTAGAATCAGAAATGCTAGTATCCCAACTCCTTAATACAGATTTTATAGATTTTAAGGATCGAATTACTGTATCATTGGCACTAGCATTGTCTAATGTAACACAGAATAATTTGTCAATTCCCCACTCAATAAGGCATTAGGCACTTCTCAATTGCTTCAGCAATATTAGCACCTCTATGAGATTTAATGAGATTAAAATTTAAGACACTTTTTTTTACAAATCTCATTATTCATTTATCCAGTGTGCTATGATACACATATATGAAATTCTTTTATTAGATGTCCATGTATCAGTTGTAAGAGAGACTCTTTGTTTACTTTGTTTCATTATTCTCTTCATATTTTCTTTTGTTTCAGTATAAATTTTCAAGAAATCTCTAGTTATTTTTCTTCTTGATGGCAACACAAATGTTGTGGGTAAACAATTACTGACAAAGTGCTTAAAACCAGATTTACGACCACACTAAATGACATTTCATCCGTTATTACCATTACAGCTATTGATGTTCTTGCATTACTATGGTCAAATTTCCAGTTGCTTGGTTGACCTAAAACATATTCACCCTTATCATTTACCAAGAGCTTGTTAATTTGGAATTGAGTTTGACATGGATTTTTTATGTTAGTGTTCTGTTCGCATGTGACCATGTGATCTCTTAGATTAATTGTTCTATGTTTTTTGGGATCTACAACCCACACCCTCTTACAATAGATACATTTAGTTTTTACCAAATTACCATTGTTATTAGTAATTTTTTTCGAAATGAATCCACACATCTGATTTATCTTTTATTTCTTTCCTTCTTTTTTTTTTTTTAGATTTCTGTTTAGTTGTAACAAGTTCTATTTGTGGATCAACTGTTTTTAAACCAATTTGTTCAATTGGTTCATTTTGTTCAGTCATCTATGATCTACAAATTTTTTAAGTTTTAACATGGTTATTGTAAACTTAAATTATACTTTAGATTTAAACTTCAATTGACTATTAATTAATTATTTAATGACATATTATTTAAATAAATAGTTTAGTAAGATTGAACATACTTAAGTAATTAATTAATAGTCAATTGAAGTTTAAATTTAAAGTATAATTTAAGTTTACAATAACCATGCTAAAATTTAAAAATTTTGCAAATCACAGATGGTTGAACCAATTGAACAAATTGGTTTAGAAACATGTGATCCTCATATTGAACCTGTTACAACTAAATAGAAATCTAAACCAAAAGGAAAAAATGAAAGATATATCATATGTGTTGGTTCATTTTGAAAAAAATTACTAATGACAATGGTAATTTGGTAAAAGCTAAATGTATCTATTGTAAGAAAGTGTGGGTTGCAGATCCCAAAAAAATATGGAACAACTAATCTAAGAAATCACATGGTCACATGCAAACAGAACCCTAACATAAAAAATCCAAGTCAAAGTCAATTCCAAGGGTGAATATGTTTTAGGTCAACCAAGCAACTGAAAATTTGACCTCAGCAATGCAAGAACATCAATAACGGCAATGATAATAACAAATGAAATGCTATTTAGTGTGGTCGAGAAATCTGCTTTCAAGCACTTTGTCAGTAATTGTTTAGGTCAACCAGGTCAAACTCAATTCCAAGGGTGAATATGTTTTAAGTAAACCAAGCAACTGAAAATTTGACCACAATAATGCAAGAACATCAATAACGGCAATGATAATAACAGATGAAATGTCATTTAGTGTGGTTGAGAAATTTGCTTTCAAGCACTTTGTTAGTAATTGTTTACCCCCAATATTTGTGTTGCCATAAAGAAGAACAATAACTAGAGATTGCTTGGAAGTTTATACTAAAACAAAAGAAAATATAAAGAGAATAATCAAACAAAGTAAACACATAGTCTCTCTTACAACTGATACATGGACATCTAATCAAAGAATTTCATATATGTGTATCACAACACACTAGATAAATGAACAATGGGATTTGTAAAAAAAAGTGTTTTAAATTTTAATTTCATAGAGGTGCTGATATTGTTGAAACAATTGAGAAGTGCCTTATTGAGTGGGGGATTGACAAATAGTTTTGTGTTACATTGGACAATGCTAGTGCCAATGATAGTGCAATTCGATCCTTAAAATCTGTACTAAGGAATTGAGGTACTAGTATTTCTAATTCTAAACATTTACATATGAGGTGGGTTTCCCACTTATTGAATTTAGTAGTTCAGAAAGGTTTAAAAGACATATCTCACTCTATAAATGTTGTTAGAGCTGCAATTAGGTATGTTAGACAATCCCCCACTAGGCTTAAAGTTTATGGACTGTGCTGAGATGGAGAAAATTGAATGTAATAGAGCTCTTTGTTTAGATATGTCAACTAGGTAGAATAGCACTTATATGATGCTAGATGTTGTCGAAAAATTTTAGATGGCATTTGAGAGATATGAGAGGCAAGATCTTCAGTTTGAAAAGGAATTGAGTGTTGTATTAGTTAGTGTACAGAATGACACTGATTGGGAAGTTGTAAGAAAACTGCTAATGTTTTTTAAATTATTCTATGAAATGATAGTTAGGGTTTCAGGGAATTCATATGTCATTGTTAATACACTTCTACCTGAAATTAGTGCAATTGATAATATCTTGCAAGAGTGGAAATGTTGCAATGAATTGAACTCAGTTTGAAGGCATGTAGGATGATAAAATAAATAAATAAATAAATAAAATTGACAAGTATTGGGGACTACTTGAACAGATGAATAAACAATTTTTCATTGCAGTAATTCTTGATCTAACAAAGAAGTTAGGTTTCCTAACATTTGTGTTAACAGAAATGCATGGGGAAGAACATAGAAAAAAGTTAGAAATCATGATTAAAGATGCAACCTATAAATTGTTTAATCAGCTGAACTTATAAGTTGGCAGCATCCATCTCATGTTCTAAAATTTAGTTTTGAAAATTTGGGTTCAATTTCTTCAGCTTCAAGTGTTGTAACTGGTGATTTAGGTAGTCAAGGCGCATTTGTAATGAGCAAATTTAAAAGATTCAAAAGTCAATCCGATTCTATAATTTAAAAAAAAAATAGAATTAGACAAATATTTGGGGGAAGATATACAGAAGATGAACAATCTTTTGATATTCTTCTTTGGTGGAAAGTTAATCAATCAAGATTTCCTATATTGGCTGAAATGGCACGAGATGTTCTAGTTGTCCCAATTTCTTCAATTGCATCTCAATCTACTTATAGTACTGGTGGAAGGGTACTAGATGACTTCAGAAGTAGCTTAACACTAAAATGGTGGAATCACTAGTTTGTGCCCAAGATTGGATTGGACATAACAAAAAACCAATTCGTGTTGAGGAAGATTGTGATATTTTTGAGAACACAGAGATGTAATAATCTATTTTATTTCTTCTAAACTTCATATACATTATTTGTGAAATTATCTGTTATTTGCTAAATTTCTTACACATCTATTTGTATTTTATGTCATAGATGTGGTTGTTAATGACTTAGACCCAAATGTTGATGGCAAGTGTAAAATGGTGAGGTTATGGTTTTGTTGCACCGGTAATCTCTTGGAAGGTGTAATAGTATGTTAACAATGTGTTTTTGGGATCCTGTTGTTCAAATGTGAATCTGCCAAGTGCCAAAGAATGTGAATCTAGTAAGTGTTTACATTTTCCTAATTTTTTGTTAAGAAGTGTTATACTTTTATAATTCATTGTTTGCATGAATTGCAGTTGATAAAGTGGTAATTGGTTAGGATTTTTTTTTGTTGTTGTTGCTAATTTCCATTTTAAATGTTAACACATTTTAAAATTTAATTTTTATTTGTTAATAGATTTTTTATTTTTTTTAAATGTTTTTTGGGAAGCTAACATTTAAATTTGAAATTTAGAAGTTGAAAGTTTGAAATTGCCTATTTGTAGCTGGTAAGTGTTTACACTTCAAAGTTTACATTTTCCTAGTTTTCTTGTTAAGTGTTATACTTTATAATTCAATCTTTAATGTGTTGTGACAGTATGTTTTGAGAACTAACTTTGAAATTGAATATGCCAAAGAAGCTTTGCATGAATTGCAGCTGATAAAGTGGTAAAGATTTCCTTATTTTCAATTTCTCTTAAAACATTTTTAAATTTCTTATTTGTGTTTGCATTTTGGCACTTTGCAGATTGCAAATTCTTAAATTATAATGTTCCAAGTTGACAAGTTCTTAGTTTAATTTCTTAATTCCTACTTATTTTTAAAGAAAGTAAATATTTATGAATTACGATTCTTATAAATTTAAATAGTGATTAATTGATTGTTTATTTTATTCTAATTTTTGTTTTCTTTTTGTTGAAGATGGAACTAGAGAACAAAGCCCCTACAACTTGTGAAATCTAGAATGTGCATTTTGTATTGTAAATTTGAATTTTCAAGTGAAGAAATCCCTATATCTTTGTGGAGAATTATTATGTAATGTAGTAAACTATGAACATTGGACATTTTGATGAGCAAATCATGTCTAAAGTAAATTATTTATGTATTTGTAAATCCTTCATACTACTAAGATCCCAGTCATACACACAAACACAACGAGGCAAATTCACAGCTTCCTACACTATAATCTCATTGCATGACGTTGCCCTCTATACTACCACCAGTAACCAAATTGCATATGACACATTACCAATAAATTAAAAAAAAAAGTACTAAAGATGAAGACAATGACCTGAAAGAGAATTTAAAAGATTTAGATAAATTCAAACCAAAAGTAATATTTATTTAGACTATATATCATTTTTAGACTAAGTATTTAGATTAGCGTCTTTATAAAATTGCAAACATTTATTTTAGTGACAACTATAATCAATCTCTCATATATTATATTGCATTCATGTACTTTATGAATTACCAATTTAAATAAACAAATTCAACATTCAATTACATATATGCATGAACATCTCTTATATAATCTTGTATTGATATGCTTTGAAGTACTTATTTAAAAATAAGCATTGGGCATTATCTCAGTCGCGCAATGCGCATGAAAAACTAGTGCATTACATATAGATAAATCATTATAAAGTTCACAAAATATATAACACATGTTCTAAATATAAGTACTAAATTACTCAAATAGAAATAGATTCAAAATTTGCTATGAATCACAAATCAATATATATTATAAATTGCACTATAATTATAAAAAGGTAAAAAAAAAAAATCACATTGTTACAACTCCTAAAATACAATTAGAAATAGAAATAAATTTCATACGTTATAATTTGAATACTATATAATTAATATCCCTAAATTCATCTTCTAAAGAGTAGTGGGGAAAAATTAAATTCCATAAGTTATAACTTTAATACTAAATAATATACCTAAATTCGATATATATATATATATATATATGGAGCCATGAGAGCTCAACCCCATGACTTCTGCATTGACAACTATATGTCCCACTAACTAAGCTAAATCAAATTTACTTGACTAAAATGTATATACTTATACCTAAAATCTATATTCTAAAAACATAAAAAGTTTCAATCAAAGTTATATCTTTAATTTATGTCCATGTTTTTAGTGCTAACTATTTTGTACATTGTGTTTATAAAGTTGTACTATATAACTTTTTGGACAAAAATACCCTTACCGTTATAATTTCCATTATCTTTTCCATTAACTTTACCATGCACATGCATCTACCATATATTTTATTATATTCTTTAATGATAATAATATTTGTAGACATTATATATTAGATTAATATAATAAATAACTTTTTTTCATTTAGATTTTAATTAGTAAAAATTTATTAGTTATTTATAAAATATAAATATTGATCATATGTTTTTGCTCATTACGCATAGAAAAGACTAGTGTATATATAAAAGGGGGTGAGCCCCTTTCAAGCATGGGCCTTGGGCAAGGGCTCGACCTGTCGTCCTTGCCCAGGGTAGGTCGAGCCTGCCAATGAAGTAAACGTAAAAACCTCAACAATTAAATTCCTAAAAAATGGCAGCAAACGCTGAAAAATAAAACTCAAACATTCAAAACACGAAAACTTATCAAACCACCCTTGAATAATTAAATAACGAACTATAACTACAAAATATGAGATAAATCTCCGCCAACAAATGACCCAAGATGAACAGCCCATATTTGTCCATAGTTTTTATATGTGAATGGTTATATATATATATATATATATATATATATATATATATATATATATATGCTTATGATCCAATGAGAACACATCCCCAGAAGAAAACTAAGAACTAATCTCAGTCTTACATCTATAAAGATTGAGGAGTAAATACCAGTGGAGGTCCCCCGACTTTGATGGCACCGCCACTTTTAGTCCTCAACTTTTAAATCAACCACTTTTAGTCCTCCGACTTTGATGGCATCGCCACTTTTAGTCCTCAACTTTTAAATCAACCACTTTTAGTCCTCTTACTTTTTATTTCTAGCCACCTATGGTCCTTCCTTTACAACTGGACATCTAATGCCATTTTCTTAAGGGCAATTCAGTCATTTCATAATTAATGTATTAAGTATTATGTTTCCTCATCAGAATAATTGAAGAAACCCTATTCTCCACTCTCCTTTGTTAACACTAAATTTTGGACCAAATGACTGAATTGCCCTTGAGAAAATGACATTAGATGTCCAATTGTAAAGGAAGGACCATAGGTGGCTAGAAACAAAAAGTAAGAGGACTAAAAGTGGTTGATTTAAAAGTTGAGGACTAAAAGTGGCAGTGCCATCAAAGTCGGAGGACTAAAAGTGGTTAATTTAAAAGTTGAGGACTAAAAGTGGCAGTGCAATCAAAGTCGGAGGACCTCCATTGGTATTTACTCGAAAATTGAGCATATCATATAATATTATTTTTTTAAAAGGTGGCATTTTTGTAATTAGCATCAACTTCACTATGCAAACTTGAACACTTAAATATGCATTCTGTAATACTTAATTATGTAGTCCTGGATAAATTTTATAAAATCAATGAAAAAGTTAAATTTAAATCTAAATCGTAAATGATAAACAATATGCAGTGAAAAGTGAACCCCTAAACCAAATAAAACAAAAAACTCAGTATAAACGCTAAAATTCAAACCCTAAGTGCAATGCACTTTTGCAAGTGCAATGTTTTAATATTAAATGTGTATTTTGTTAATACTAAATATGCATTCTGTAACAACTAAATGTGCATTCCTGAAAAATTCTGAGAAGTGCAGATTTCAATGTTCAAGTTTGCATGCTCGAACCCACTCCCATCATCCAAGTGGAGTGTAAATCGGGACATCGGGTGCCACTAGACCACAGGGTCTTTAGCATATATATATATATACTAGTTTTATACGTGCATTGCGCGAATGGGTTAATGCCCAATGTTTATATTTAAATAAATATTTGAAAATATATCAAATCAATATTATATATGAGAAGTTTATACATGGGTAATTGAATGTCAAATTTTTTTTTATTTAAATATCTAACTCAAAGTATATGAATCCAAGATATAGAAAATTCGTTATAATTATTACTAAAATAAATGTTTGCAACCTTGTAAAATCGATAGTCTAAATATTTGGTCTAAAAATGATAGTCTAAATAAATACTACTTTTGATTTCAATTTTTCTAAGTGTTCTTAATTCTCTTTTGAGTAACATTGTCATTCTCTTCATCTTTACTATTTGTTCTCTTCCTTTTTGTTGGTAGTGTGTTATTTGCAATTCGATTATTGTTGGTAGCATATATGACAACGTCATGCAATGGGGTTATGATATAGGAGCTATGGACTTTCCTTTAGGTGTTCTGCTTGGGGTTCATTTGGTTCAACCGTTATTGTTGAATGAGTTATTGTGGATAAAGAAATCCCTAGTTTAAGAAAAAAGATTAAATAAATTAATAAAAATTTGAAAATTTAAAATATTATGTATTCCAAAGATATTAAAATGTAGTTTCCCGCTTCAATTTGTTGGGTAATGAGTTATTTGAGTACTTTCATTGTCAACAAATCCTCCAAGTAGTTAATATGATTGGTTTCAAACTATTTTTTTTTATTTTTTTCGTGGTATTAAAAAAATACATATGTATCATTTTTTGGTGTAACTACTAATTTATTTAATTCAATAAGAGTATAATAGAGTGATTTCGCTTCAATTTGGTGGATTATTTGAGTACTCTCTTTGTCAACCAATCCCCAAGCTAAGTAGTTAATATAATTAGCTTCAAATTATTTTAAATTTTTTTTCATAGTATTAATAAAATACTTGGTAAATAAATATATAACATTATTTTGTACTATAACTTTGATATTTAAGTATAAGATATTGTAAAAATAAGATAACAGACAATGTAATGAATATCAATTGATAAATTTAAATGTAAAGAATCTTTGCATGAGAGAAAATAAGGACAATATAACTAATGAAATTATTTCTCTTATTTAATTTAATTTTTTTGATAATGAATAATTTCTTCAAATAAAGTTATTGTAGACACATAATTTTAAATTAAAGAAATACATATGTATCATTTTTTGTTGTAGCTACTAATTTATTTAATTTAATAAGAGTAAAATAGAGTGAGAAACTTAATTATGTCAAATTTGATTGAGATGAGGTTCAAACCTAAGACCTTTCTTATAGAAATTAATGAGTAAGTTAAAAGTTAACGGAATATTAACGGATAATCATAAAAGTAAGGTTAAATTAGGTAATCTCTATTAATAATATTAATCTGAATTATCTTAACCATCTATTTGATTAAATAATTCATCTGAACCATCCATTTGATTAAATAATTTGACCGCCATTTTTTCTATCTATTTTAGGCCTAAATCTCTTTGACTCTTATTAGTATAGTAGATATGTAGATATATATATATATATATATATATATATATATATATATATATATATATATATATATATTAATTGAATAATGCCACATTAGAAGATAAATTTAAGAGAAAATATGGTCTTACTAATTAGCTAAGGACTTTGTGGTGCAGTGATACCAAGTTGCTGTCTTATATATATAGGAGGTAATAATAGAGTTAGTAGTATTCAAAAAATAGTTTTACTAATTATTATATATAATTGAATACTTTTAATTAACTAATTTTTTAAAAAAAAAAAACATAAACCTAACTAAATTAGGTGAGAAACCCAGGGGTGACGGGCTGAGTTGTGGTGGGAACAAAATAGCGCTGAATCCATTTAAAAAGTAGCACCAAACAAACGGCACTGCCTAATCATGAAAACAAAATTCATTGAACCACTTACATAACCTCTTTCTTTTTTCATAAATACTAATCATTCATCATCACACTTTTCTTTACTCTCACCAAACTCAATTGATTAATAATTTAAATAACTTAATTATTTTAATTATTGATAGACGCAGAGCATATCTAAAATTTAATTCCTATTAATAAACGGTATAAAATTGACTTTGCTGTAGACACCAACATAAAAATATTGAGTATTTATGATCTTTGAGAGTTTCATGACTTCCAGCTGAGCACTTATAGTTTTTTTAGATCAAATCTAGAGGGGGATAACCTCGGAGGAAGAGTAGATCGAGCAGATAGCCACTTCCCCTTACACTTATTGCCTTTGTAGTCCGAACGCTATCATTGTGAACCTACCCCTCGATTGTAGGGGCACATGTCTAGAACACTCATAATTAACTAACCGTCGTCAAAAGTGTAAAATGTATCGAACACAATTAATATAATTATTTCTACACTTCCTTTAGAAGTTTTTTTTTTAGTGTACTTAATAAATTTTGCTCATATACAATAACCCAAAAATCATATACGAAATGTAAAACGCACAAAGCTACGTATTTTGAAGATTAGGGATTTCTCCGGACTTTACATACGTCTAGTTAACTACCGACAATTTTGTTGGCATGTTTTCCAACTTTGTATTATCTACTATAATCCAAAGACAAATAATATCCACCTTAATTGCATTTGTTTGTTTCACATTAGGCTACAAAAATACATTGACTGAAGTCTATGCATTGGTTTATTGGGCAATAATATTGTAGCCTAATAATCCATTGCATACCGACCAGATTATTTGATTTGATTACCTGTCCGTCCATTAAGTTGATTATAACGTTAAATGTACATGAATGATAGAAACATGATGGATTTGATGTTGTTGGGAAAAAAAATTGTTAATATAGTGTCCATGTTAAATTTTTTTTTTTGAGAACATTGTTAATATAGTGTCCATGTTATACTTATTTCGTCAATTTGTGTGTGTATTTAAATTTAAGTTTATTCTAGTTCGTATGGAATTCTTTTTAATAAAAATAAAATTATTTACAAATCACATTCTAAAATACTCTTTAATTAAATTTTGCATTATATCAAACTAGTATATTACCCGTGCGGCGCACGGATATTATTTTTAATATATATTTAAATAGTAATCAAGTTATAAATAATTATAATAAATTGGTCACAATCTGAAATATAATGACATTATTTATATATGAGATTAATGATTTGAAACTTGTTCTATTCATTAATTACATGTGAATTAACTAATCTAGCTTGCTCCACGTTAAATAAGGAAACTAGTAATTAATCAAATACTCCATATTAAAAAAATAAAAGAAAAAAAAAACCCAATAAAGTATTGAAGTAGCAGGATTGATCATTAAATATACTTTAGCAATCATAATAGTCCACGAAAGAAAACAAAACTTTTTTTTTTTTGAAGAAAGAAAGAAAAAGAAAGCCATTGCCCATTGTTTATTTAGACTAATAATGTAATTGCTCCATAATCTGATATCAGCCATTCTTTGTTCACAACTTGTCTTCTGTTGGGATGGCATTGCAATCATACGTTAATGTTATTATAATTTCACAACCTTTAAAAGAAAGACCCATTTCCATCTTAATTAAGCATTCTCTCTCTGCCCCCCACCTCCCTCAAATGATTCATATATCAATTTGTACATTTAATCATGAGATATTATTCCTGTTTTCATTATTGATCATTTCCATTGAACATTTAAAATTAATAGAAAAAGCATCAGCTTTTTTACTTGATGATGATAAGACCATCTATATTCTTAGCTTCTTACCATACTTTTTTAAACGTTTTTTTACTTTCAAAAGTGAATTTTACCATTATATAAAAAATCATTATTTTCTCCTTATCACTATAATTCAAATTACAACATAATAATAAGAATAATATTTTAAATTTATTTATTTTAGAAATATTGAATTGAAATAAGAAAAACTAACAAAATCTTAGCTATATATATATGTGCGCTCTCGATCATGACAATTTATATCAGAGCAGGTCACGAGTTTGAATTTCATTGAGAGCATGCTGGCAAGTGCTAGGAGGAGCTGGCATCCTGCCATCGAAATGTGGCGTTGAATGCTATGCAAGTAAAAAAAATAAAGTTACATTGCATCTTTACGACTAGTTATAGCTTTAGGTATAGTGTTTATATATATATATAGGATCGCGTTCAGGTGCGTACTGGCCGCCCAGGAGAGAACTGCGGACGAATCACAGCGCGCCACTTGTCCAGAATGTAGTCGCACATAACGTTATAACTAGGTGCACGTAATGTTATAACTAGGTGCATAAATGTTAACAAGGTAAATTACTTGCACCTGTAAGTGAAAATATGTGCACACGTACAAGTAAAATGTATTACAAGTGCAAGTAAATTGTACAATGAGCATCAATACTAAGTGCACCTAATGTTATAACTAGGTGCACATAGGTTGCACCCAGGTGCATCAATGTTAACAAAATAAATTACTTGCACAAGTGCAAGTAAAATGTATTGCAGATGCAAGTAAAATGTATTACAGGTGCAAGTGAATTGTACACTGAGCATCAATACTAAGTGCACCTAATGTTATAACTAGGTGCACCTAATATTATAATTAGGTGCACCTAGGTTGCACCAGGTGCATGAATATTAACCAGGTAAATTACTTGCATTTGTAAGTGAAAATATTTGCGAAAATAGGTGCATGAATATTAACAAGGTAAATTACTCGCACTTGTAAGTGAAAAATAGGTGCGAAAATAGGTGCACTTGTAAGTGAAACTAGGTGTACTTTTAAGTAAAACTAGGTGCACTTGTAAGTAAAACTAGGTGCACTTGTAAGTGAAACTAGGTGCACCAAAGTTCCAGTTATTTACGAAAATGCCACTGCATCATTTTTTTTAAATTGCATCTGATTCGTTGATCTGGACACGTGGACGGCTGTGATTTGTCCGCAGTTCTCTCCTGAGCGAGAGTACTCATGAGAGTGCAACCCGAGAATGACCAACACTCAAGGACGAATTCTACAATTATCTATAACTTATAGAAGAAAAGTGCAATTACCCTTATATTTAACTACCCCATTGTTTTCAGATTTATCAAAAAGCTTAGAGACACTTGTAATTTGTGTAAAGTGTAACATTTATAACTTGTATAAAATAGTAGAATGTACAAGCTATGCAAAATATTACAACAATAGACGATGTGTGGTGTCGGCATATCGTGTATTATGGTGTGTTTGTTTGGATTTGATTTGTTCAGCACATCTTAAAGTCCTTTCAATTTGATACCCTCCTCCGATGCTCACTTCTCTTTCCAAATGGCGGCAATAGCTGTGGAACACACTTAGGTTCACATGCATTTTGAATCCCATAAGGAACAAAAATTCAATCTCCAATCTGTTCATCTCCTTTGTTGTCAAGCCACCCACTCTTGCAAAGTAAGCATTTCTGTAACTCCTGTCAAAATTAATAATTAAACACTGTTAGGATCAAATGTTTATAATTACGCCAAAAACTATAACTAATAGTGAATGCACATTTTCTAGAGGCAGGATGCTAGACTTGCCCCTTGACTGACCTCCGCCCAACAATTCCCCATCTCAACACCGCACTTGTATTTTTGCTCAAACGGGGACTCGAGACTCGAACCCCATAACTTGGCTCTAATACCACTTGTTAGGATCAAACGCTTACCACTATGCCAAAAACTACTGCCAGTAACAAATACATAACTTTATTTCATTATAGACCGCCATCACATTTTCAAGAAGCAAGATGTTGGACTTGGCCCTTCACCTGCCTCCGCCCAACAATCCTGCTAGTTACCAATTGATGGACTTAAACCCTTTACTGATTTCCGCCCAACAATCAGTATTGTGTATGTCAGAGTTATGGTGGGTTTAATTAAGATAAAAGAAAGAGTTTATATTTATATATATATATATATATATATCCTAGAAACACTACAATTAGCTTACATGTCTTCAACATATTTAGAAGCCAACATGATGGTGGTGATGAGGAGCCTGTGAACATTTTTGGCAGTGATTCTGAAGTCGGGGTAGAGGTGGGAGAACCTGTCTATGTAGACATAGGAAACCACATAGACTGATGGTCCAGCTCTGGTGTACCTGAAAATCCTCTCCAGATATGATTGGATGCTCATGTCTGGGGTTTCATGCCACTCAAATACCCTTGTTCTCGCATCCTTTGGGTTTGGGAGACCCCAATTGGTGAAACTCTTGGCGATTCTCTCATTCCTGGCTAGGATCCTCTCCATTAAAGAAGCAAGGACTGAGATCACTAGTGGGGTGTTTGAATCTTGTTGGTATGTGTACATGTAGAGATCATCCCTAAGCTTTCTTGGAGAAATTGAGTTTTCAGGAGAGGCCATTTTCTGGTGGAATTGAAGGAATGAGAGATAGGCAGATAGCTAGCTAGAATATGATGGTTCAATATAATTTTGATTTGAAGGAATTTATTTATATAGGCCAAGCTCTCTGGTGCCTAGTGGTGATCACCACTTTATTATTGTATATATGTTTAACTATTTGAATTGGCCTGCTAATCTAGTCATAAATTTATTCAATAATCATTTTAATCATTAATTAGTTCCAAATAAAATTATACATACGGGAGGGTTAAGTGAGGACAGCAATCATTATTGCATAGACCATGGTTCACACAGTTGTGTGGACTATAAATAAAAAGTACATTTTTAATATACTAAAAGTATATTATTTTTGTACATAGAGTACATTATTTTAGGGTACATTATTTTTGTACTGAAAGTACATTATTTTATATTAATATAAAATAATGTACCTTCAGTACAATAATAATGTACCTTTAATACAAAAATAATGTACCTTATGTTCATAGTTCACACAGTTATGTGGACTATGGTCCACACAATAATTTGCCTTGAGGACAGACTCCCCTATAAAAAGTGCACATTTCCGTAAAAAAAAAGTGTAGATTAATATGATCCATTTAATTATCTGGGTATACGCGAAATTTTTTTATTATAAATATTGAAAACTTGAAAGTTCTTAATCATCATAAAATTGACCACATATTTCTTTTACTAAAACATTAACTATTGATGAATCCTGATGGGCAACTAGATCGGTCCTCACTTTTTTCAATAATTATAAAATTGACCATGTATATCTTTTATTAAAACATTCAACTATTGATGCATCCTTGATGGCAACTAGATCGGTCCTCACTTTTTTTAATTATTATAAAATTGATCATGTATTTCTTTTACTAAAACATTCAACTATATTGATGAATCCTGATGCGCAACTAGATCATTCCTCACTTATTTACAGGAAGATCATGTTCTCATCTGATCATGCTCATTTATATAGGGGCAGAATCAAATGAGAACCAGTCTTCCCGTGCAAATTGCACAGCAAGCTAGGGGATCAACAATTGCATAACCATGCATTACATGTTGAACAATCGTAATCTCAAATTAATTATAAAAATGTTACTGCATTTTTTTAAATACTTTACAGTAAGTTTTGATAATAGTCTTTACAAGTTATACAATCAGACATTACGAATTGCACAAAGTAGTTTACATGTTGAAACAAAAATATTAGTTCTCATTTGATATTATTTTATTATATATATGCACACACAAAGGTTGAATTTCAAAATCTTATATTATGGTTGGTGTGGGACTGTGGTTTTGAAAGTGAGTAAAGAAAGGGAAATAGGAGATATGGAAGATGGGGAGGAAAGAGGGGTTGCCCCTAGTATCAAATTACGAGATATTTGCCTCCTTGTAACAAAGGCAAAGTACAGACAACCACAGCTACTTTTCAGCTTAAAATAAATGTTGCATCTATCTCTTATTATATTGCCATATGCTCACTTCCAAACACTTGCACGTTATAATACTGTATCCCTGGCCTGTAGCTACTATAATCATAGTTGGATATACATACATACATATATAGTTAGGATCATATTAGATCACTTATTTAGGTAATATCGTGAGATTATATCTTGTGCATTCATGTAATAATTTAATGGTCTAGATTGATTTAGGATTCTAAGTTAAAGTGTGTGTGAACGGTGATAAAATGCGTGGGAACGGTGATTTAATGTGTGTAAACAGTGATTAAGTGCGTGCCAACGGTGATTAAATGTGTGCGAACGGAGTGGATGTGTTAAACAATCTAGACCATTAAAATTTTTTAGATTGATGTACAAGATTTGATCTCAAAATTTTTTAATGGTCTAAATTGATTAAGATTCCAAATTGAAGTGTGTGCGAACGGTGATTAAATGTGTGCGAACGGAGTGTGTGTCAATCAATCTAGACCATTAAAAAATATTACAAGATCTGATCTCACGATTTTACCTAAACAAGTGATCTCATTGGAACCCTACCATATACATATATATATACATACATACACACACACACAAATATATATATATATATATATATATACATACACACACACACAAATATATATATATATATATATATATATCTTTTTCTTGTCAAGTGATAATTATATATATTTATATTTATGCATGTCAACACATGTATTTTAAAGTTTAATTTTATATTTATGCATGTCAACACATGTATTTTAAAGTTTAATTTGTATTATAAAATTAAAAGTATAAGACTAATAGGATGTTTGGTACGCTGTAATTATAATTTTTTTGCAATGTAATTATACAGAATTGCAATTCCTTACTTTTGTTAAATTGAAATTCATACCTCCTTTCCCCTAAATTCCAGTTCAGCATAGCATGGAAGGAAAAAAAAATAAGAATATGACTTTTTTACCTTTGATTATTATTATTATTATTATTATTATTATTATTATTATTATTATTATTATTATTATTATTATTACAATAACATTTTAGTCTTTATATCACATCTTTACTTTTTCATTTCCAATAATTATAGTCCTCCTTACCAAACAATGTCATTTGAAATCCTACTTTATTTTACCTTATTCTATTTTCATCTAATTATAATTTTTCTTTTAATTTTCTCCTCCCATCCAAACTCCTTAAATGAGCTGATAATGTTGAAGTGAAGAAAGATAGGGAAAAAACAGTTGCAGTATAAATTAATGGCGACAAAATCAATACTTTATAATATATAACTAGCTCTACTGAGTGATTTTTCTGAAGTGTTTATTACGTTTAGAAAAGGATAAGCGAATCGGGCAGTTCATACGTTAGCTCAACAATCCGTTTATTTTCAAGTCTGATTGTTTTGAATGATTCTTCAATCCTCCCCTATCATCTTTAATTTGTTGTCTTCGGACCTTCAACTCTCCCCTGCCATCAGTAAAGTGCAGTGTTGTTTTCGGGCTTGAATTAATGTTACGATATTCTTCAAAAAAATAATAATAATTTATAAGTAGGCCGAAGCAGGAGAGGGATTATTAAAATGGGGGTCAAGTCTTGAGACGGCATTTAAAGTTAGGGAAGTCTGTCTTCGAGATTTGTGCCAAGAATTAATACGCTGAGACTGAGCAGTAATGTATTGTTATTATTGCAGTAGGAGCTACTACACGTGCAATAGCTTAAGCGTGACCATGGAATCTTGAGAGAGTTACCTAACCTTCAATCAATTACTATACTATCAAATATTTTAGGTTCATTATGTTTCTTACACTTTCAAACAATTACAAGTTTATTGTTCAAGTATCACAATAATCTCATCTTAGTTTTGAATGATTTATGACTGCTTTTTAGTTCCAAATGGGTTAAAAACTCTATTTAATAGAATTTGTAAAATCAAATATCATGTGTGTATACATATAATGAACCTTACTATATTTTATTAGCATTTGGTGTTCAAGAAATGAACTTTTAGTTGTTTGTGAAACTTTATCTCTATTTTTTGAATATATTTTAGTAAGGAATGCAGGTAAAATAACAAGATTATCATCTTATGAAGCTTTAGGATTGCAATATTTGTGCTGGAAAGGAAGAATGCAAGTGCTTTTGCTCTGAAAGTTGAAGAGATAACAATGGGATATGATGAGGAAGCCAAAGGTTTTGTTCTATTAATTAGAACTTTGTATTCTAGTTTAGAATTCCTTCTCCCTCTCTCTGTGTTATTGTAAATCTATCTTTTATCATTCATGTCTTATCTGACTATGACTCTTTATATCCTTATAAATATATATTTTTATGTATCTTGAAAATTGGATTGATCAATAATAAAATTCTTCTCAAAATTATTGCTCTGATCATATATATGGTATTAGGATCCATTGCTGATAACCCTACCATAATTGTCATCGCCGCTGTCTATCACTGCCACTTGTCGGTGACACTACTTCCTCCACTCGCACCATCTCAAATGTTTCATCTCCACCCCCAACCCCAATAAATACCCTACAGGCAACTCATCACTTTATATCCATTAAACTTGCATTTTCAAACTATCTATTATGAAAAATCCAATGTTAGTGTTTAGTCTTGTAAAACCCCAACTTTGTAATTGGTGAATTATTATGGCAATTAATAGATAGGATAAGTCTAGTGCTAGTCGTCAGTGTGCTGATTGAAGAACAGACTGAATATAACCTACACCAGAGCCTTTAGAACTAGCTGTTGAGTACTACATCGCCTTATTTGTTATAAACTTACAACTGGCAGAGCAATTACGCGACATGATGTTATTTTACACGAATATCTCTATCTCTCATTTAATACCTCGAGGGTAAGACAGTAATTGGTTCTAATTAAATGTGATATCATGGACTTAGGTATCTTACAAGATTAGAGTAATATATATACCAAAGAGAGAGAAGTGGCACCAACAACAATAAGATTACAATGCATGAACTTCAAGATTTGAAAGAAACACTCTCTCTACGATTTAAAAAAAAAAAAACTCTAAGAAACTATCTTCTCAAGATACTGCTAAAGATTTGAAGTTTTAAGAAGAAACTTGAGAAGAAACTCTACGACGTCTTTATCTCTTAGATTATAACCCATACAATTGTAGCATAGTGGTGGATGAGTCAGTGAAACGGACAACAATAGCATGGGTCTCCAACAGGACTTTTGGATTATTGAAGCACGGATCTCCGGCCTTGACAATGCTCTATAGCTTCATCAGATTGGGTTGTACCGTGTGGGGTATATCACACATTGGGTTGAGAAAGTGTTCTCTTATCGTCTGTACGAATTGTGGTTGAGGTAGTGGATTGAACTCACTGATGGTGGTCCCCTAGATGTAGATACAATTGTATCGAACTAGGTAAACAATACTCTGACTCATTTACTTTCTGTTTGTTTAATTTTTCACACAAGTCATCAATGTCTCATAAACTAATTAGTCATACGAATTAGGGTTAACGATAATCCATAAATCAAACAGTTACGTTAAGTGAATAATCAACAGTAATTATCTGGAAATAGTGAAAAATACATCCAACTTGTTCCATTTCTTCACGGACAATCTCAATGGATACATTGATGACACCTTACCATGTCTGGCTTCTTTTGTTCAAGCTCCGGATGGGTGCTCCGTTGTAACCAATCTTGCGACTCAAATTTGGATCGGTCAGGGTTCTTCTTTTTTACATTTTTTTTAAAAAAGGCACATCACTACTTCCGTATTGGTGGACGTAATGACAACCATTTTGTTTAAATAAAAGAAATGGCACCATATTGGACCATGGTCCACACCACCATATAGCAATTGACTTATATGTTATTAAAGCATTAATAAAATTGCCCATGTATTTAAAGCTTTAGTAGCGTATAAGTCTAGTACTAAATTTGTAGATGTCATTAAAGACAAAGGACCTCCATCCGAATTAACTCATTAAGAAATTTTTTTTTAAAAATTGAAGAGACGAAAACACCCCTACCTAAAATAAGGTTTGGCCGGAAAAGTCATTAGAATGATCAAATGTATCCAAAATATGATAGTCTGGGGTATTAAATGACAAAAGCGACAGTTTGAGACTAAATTTAAAATTGCTCTGTTGGAATTAACTCATTTAGTATATGACTATTTCAAGAAAAATTAATTTTAGTCCAAAATACTTTTAGAATGGAGGTTATAAATCTATATCTATATCTATATCTATATATATATAATAATAATAGAAGTGCCTAGCCAAGTTTCCCCCCAAAACTTAGGGCTATTTTTGTAATATTAATAGTTGGACAAAAATGTCATTTTACAAGTATTTACACCTATAAATACACCTATGTAACTATGTGTAGGATCTTAATTCCTCCTTTTTAATTTCTCATGAGTCACCTCCTAAGCAATATTTTTCTTCTCCAGATCAATCTTCATCTTCTCCATTTGCACCTTGAACTTCTAAACAATCTTCATCTTTTCAGCATTGATCGCACAAATCCCTCTAAGAGTATTCATCTTCTCCCGTGCAATCTTCATCTTCTCCATTTGTAGATGGCATTGAACTTCAAAGCAATCTTCATCCCGTGTGCAATCTTCATCTTCTCTATTTTTAGATGGCATTGAACTTCAAAGCAATCTTCATTATCTCAGCACTGATCGCACAAATCATTCCAAGTAATATTCATCTTTTCCAATGCAATCTTCATTTTTACATTTGCAAATGGCTTTAAACTTCAAAGCAATCTTCATCATCTCAGCACTGATCGTACAAATCATTCCAAGTAATATTCATCTTTTCCAATGCAATCTTCATCTATTACATTTGCAAATGGCTTTAAACTTCAAAGTAATCTTCATCTTCTCAACACGTACTGATCGCACAAATCCATAACTATTCTTCAACAGCACGAAAAACAACACAATATTGTTATTGAAAGCACAACTATTTCAGCAGTTTTGATGAATCACAACATAATGTTCTCAGTTGTGAATTTAAATTTCAAATAAAAATTTCTCCCATTAAAAGGTAGTGAAAAACGAGATTAAAACAAAAAAAAAAACAAAAACAAAAAATGCATAATTCGTTTATTAATAATTGTCAGACTTAAGATTACTACACTAACAATTATATTTATCATTCTAATCTATATACTATATATAAAAGCATTATCCTCCTCTATTTATCATTCTAATCTATATACTATATATAAAAGCATTATCCTCCTCTAGAATTTTCCCGCCCAAATGTAGGGGTATTTTAGTAATATGGTAATTATAATAATAATAATAATAATATTATTATTATTGTTATTATTATTAAATATTAATAATATTAATTATTATTATAGAATAATATTAATGATAGAATAATATTAATTATAATTGGTTATAATATGTTATTAGTAATTATGGTAATTATTATGATAGAATAATATTAATGAGATAAGAATGTGGTTTTGATTGTTACAATTTTTTGTAATATTTATCCAAATGTACTCATATTCTGACTGAGATACAAAAATTATGAATGTCAATCATATTTATTATATTATATATGCTAATAATATCTAATAATTGTAATTGGCAAGTCCCATGTAAAATTAAATCAAATATTTATTATATTTTATTTTCAAATCATTTCCAACCAATTCTCAAATGGTAATAACCTACTAACATGAATTGTTTGCTTACATAATATTATTTTATTAAATTAAATTAATTTGTTCATTAAATCGTAACAAATACTAGCATATTAATGTCACTTATACACGGTAATGTACGTGCAATAAAATTGGTAATATTTATATTATTATATATACACGAAAATTGTCTTATATATATATATATATATACACACACACACACACACACACACACACACACACGAATATCACGTCCATAAAGTCATCATTTATTAGTAGAAAATTAAATCAAGAATATGATATATTATTGGAATTGAAAATTAAATCAAGAATATAACATATTATTGAAATTGAAAATTACAAAATAATATCTATTAATTATAAATTAATTTTTTCATTAAATCGTAACAAATATTTTCAATTATATTATATTATATATATGCTAATATATTACGAATGTCAATCATATTATAATAATAATAATAATAATAATAATAATAATAATAATAATAATAATATAACTCCATGCATATTTGTGCCTTAATTGGCACGTAATTGATAGAAAATGAAAAAGGAAATGAAAATCACTAATTGACTATAAATAAAAAAGATCCCTAATTGATTGAAAATGAAAAAGAAAACAAAAATTAATCATTAATACTATAAAATGAAAATTGAAAAAGGGAACGAGAATTACTAATTGCATGCAAATAAAAATAAAAATAAAAATAAAAAGATCCCTACGCCATGCCTATAAAATGATAGGATCAAACTTGGGTTTGTCTTCCCCTTGTGCACTACTCAAGAGATTCAAGAATTGGATCCTCTCTCTAAGGTTTTTCTAAGAATGGTGGTTGTCGTCATTGCTGGTCTTGATCGTCGTCGCCATTAATGATAAGGACATATTTGATCATATTTTTACCTCATATTTAAATCTATTTTTACCACTAAATATTAATGTTATGTTCTTAATAATATTAAATTTCTTCATTGTGATAAATAAATGCAATTTGACCAAAGTTGATGAAGGAAAGCTAATTGAGCATGATATTAGTGGCGTATGGCATCTCTTGTCTTGTTTGTATTTAATTGCCACACAACATGACAATTTTTAGACCAAATATTTAGACTATCGATTTTACAAGGTTGCAAACATTTATTTTAGTAATAATTATAATGAATTTTCTATATTATCCTGGATTCATATACTTTGAGTTAGATATTTAAATAAAAAAAATTCGACATTTAATTACCTATGTATAAACTTCTCCTATATAATCTTGCATTGATATACTTTCAAATATTTATTTAAATATAAACATTGGGCATTAACCCATACTCGCAATGCGCGTATAAAACTAGTTTTATGATAATTGTATACAAACAAGTCATATATTATTCAATTAATTGTGTGATACTTTTGCACTAATCTTATAATCAAATAAATGTATAAGTTAAATATTAGAATTTTTTATAATTTCATCTTTATTTTTAATATCTAAATATATAATAAAAAATAAATTGTGCTATATAATATTCGATGTCATCGCACGGAGAATTGGACAATTATTTGCTCTAATTCAAGCTAGGAAAACATCAGAAAACATAATCAATTCAACCAATTTCATTAATTGCGCTATATAATATTTGATGTTACAATTTAAATAATTGTATATCGATCCAAATATACTTAAAATATTATAACAAATCTATTCCGTGCAACGCACGGGCGAAAATACTAGTGTATATATATATATATATATATATATATATATATATATATAATAACAGAAGTGCCAAGCTAAATTTTCCCCCTAAAACTTAAGGAGATTTTTGTAAAATCAATCTCATAATTATTTAATTAAAAATCATTGATTTTATTAAGTAACTAACTATATATATAATTGCAATTTGTGCTAAAATAATAGATTATTAAGCCCATACAATTATACAATTTATTTCAATTCACAAATTATTACACAGACACACACACATATAACAACAACAACAGCAACAACAACAACAACAACAACAACAACAACAACAACAACAATAATAATAATAATAATTATTATTATAATATAATATAATATATAATATAATAATAATAAAGACAAAAATGGTAATTCTATAAAAATTAATCCAAATTTCCTATCTCAAGATTTATTCTCCTCCAATTAAATTTATTTCCTCAAATTTATTTTGAGAGATTGACAATTTCTTTTTTTTTTTTTTTGACTAATTTTTGGGACAAACAACCACCCAAATTACCTAATCTTCCCTTAATTAATTTAGCTAATAGGGGTCAGAATTATGTAGCACCTAAATAACCTCCCTAATTCATGCATGTGAAGTACTACCATTTGTTTTCTTCTTCCATCTACAACTCTCTCTATCTCTCTCTTTATAACTATAAATATAAGAAGAAACCCAATCAACTATCACCACCAATTTTCATCTCTCTTAGTTATGCTATTTTCTTTCCCCTACATGCTCTCTTTCTCATCCATGATTCTCTATCTCTCGCCAGTTTTTATCACCCCATCACCATGTCTCTTCCCCTCCTCTCTATTCTCTCTCGCCTTGAACCTGTGACGGTAAGAATTCTGGATGATTAGATGGTGATGATGAGGTAGTGATTTCTCTATGTTGTTGTTGTAGTAGTAGGACGAAAATATATAAATATCCAAGCCTATGCTAACTTTGTCTACACCATGTTTTTATGTGAAATGATTTTTTTTTTATTTTATAGGTGAAGATGGGTAGTAATTCACGATGGATCTAAGAAAGGAAGGATTAAGTATATCTAAGAATAGACTTTGCAGTAGATTTATTATCTTGAAAATTATATGGTTGTATATTTATTTCAATTTACTGTATTAAGTTGGACTTGAATTATTTATTTTAAGTTGTAAATTAGCCTTAGCGTTTGGATTAGGTTGTAAATTAGCCTTAGCGTTTAGATATAGGAGAAATACCTCAGTGTGATGATAACACCCATGAGTTAGATGTTTATGTAAGGGAAGAATTTACCCTTAATTTTGAATATGGAAATTACAGCACGTTTGGTTCACGGAATTAATTTTAAAGGAATAGGAATATTATTCCATAAGGAATGGAATAGGTAAGGAATAGAATATGAATTGTATTCCAGCGTTTGGTTCGCGGAAGGAATAGACTTGGAATTGTATTCCATCGTTTGGTTCGCGGAAGCAATAGAAATGGAATATATATTTAAAAGACATAAATGCCCTTGTACAAAATTATTATTATTATTATTATTATTACTACTAATATTATATAATATTTTTATATAATATTATTCTATAGGAATTACAATATTAAAAAATGATCTACAAATTATGTAAAAAAAATATTCATATAAATAACAAACAAATTTAAAGAGCATTTAATAATATTCAGAAGAAAAAATTATTAAGTATTCAAGAAGTTAGTTTGAGATGTGTCTCTCTCCTTATTTCAAGGAGTCTTTCTGCAACAAATAATTAGATATTCAAGAGTCCTAATATTACTATAAAATCTAAGATTTCTCTTTTCCTATGTTTCTTTTGTTCTTGAGAGGGTGAGAACTGCTTATATTATATTGTTCATGCAGATAGCACGGATATAATTGATGAAGCAATCACATTCTTTAGAACGAATGTCCGCAGCAATATATATTTATATTACCAAATATATATTGCTGCGGCTACGGCACAGCGCCACAGCCGCAGCAATATATTTGTAGTACAAATATATTGCCACTACAAATATATTGTCCCACGCTGCAGCCGCAACAATTGTTATATATATATATATATATATATATATATATAAATTTAAATAATAATCTGTAAAAAAAAGAGAAGATTGAAAAATATTTTGAAGAAGAAGTCCAATTTGCAATGAAGGAGGTGAGATGTGTGCGATGACTGAGGGAGAAAGGTGATGCGAGTCGATGAATTTTAGAAAAGCGAGCCTAAAAGAATTTAGGTTTAAAAAGGATAAAAAAGGAAATATATTAAAATAGCTATTCCTGAGAAGCCAGGAATAGACTAATACCAGGGGGGCCCTAGTAATAGCTATTACCCTTGCAAGGGTAATAGCTCATTCCCAAGAACATTGTTCCTGGGAATACAAATGCGAACCAAACAACGGAATAGGCTATTACTGGGAATGCTATGCCATTCCCTGCCTATTCCGTGAACCAAACACCCCGTTAGAGTGTTATAAGTTACTAATATATTCTATTAAGATGATGATGACGACGACGACGACAACGACGACGACGACGACGAAGATGATGATGATGATGATGATGATGATAATAATAATAATACTCCATAATACGGAGTAATAATAATTCAAAACTCTTAATATAATAAGTTCTTAATTAAATTTTTCAATTAAATCCGTTGTTTATAAAGATAATTACAAATATAGAATTAGAAATAATTAATAGGATTGAGACTAGCTAATCAATTTTATAATATAATTCCTCTAATATAATTTTCCTATCATATTTTAATTAATTGATACTTCTTTTTCTAATATATCTAAACTAAAAGGTTTCCTCCATTTTTTTTATAATAATATTGATCTATATGGTAATCCATTTATTATGGTAATATATATATAGGTAATTACCATATACTATTTACCATCTAAATAGCTCGTGACAATTACTAACTGTATTATTTAAATATTTGATCAAGGGAATTTTTGTAATATCAAATATCTATATAATAATAATAATAATAATAATAATAATAATAATAATAAGAATTAAATAATGAATTACACTTCCTTTTAACAAAAATTGCCAAATTATATTTATCACATTTTATACCTATAAATACAATAGAGACAAATTGAATATTGCAATCTTGATCTTCTCCATTCCCCATCACACGCTTAAGGTAATTAGATAAAATAAGAGCGTAGGAGTGTAAAATTAGTGTCCTGTTTGGAATGAACTAAATAGAGAGCAGAACCCAAAAGAAAGTCCCATAGCCATACCAGAAGCAAATAACACTATTTTTTTTTAAAGCAATTACTCTTATGGAGCCTTTGTGATGGGCAATAGCAGTAGACATTTTCAGTGTAAAATTTTTCCTATCTATGTATGTAATGATGAATGTAGAACCGGTATAATTAAGGAATTAATTTCATATATATTAGTATATTCTTTTATTATTATGCACTCATATATATGATATGATATAATGTATGTATGTAATTTTTATGATAAATATAATTACATAGAATGTTTCTATGTTTCTAATTACGGAATTTATGAATTAATTTCATATATATATATTTCATAATTAATTCATGCATACCAAAAATTATATCATCGTACCTCCATTGTATCTTTTATTAGATTAAGGATTTAAGGAGTTAAGGAATTCAAGAATTAAGGAATGAATTTATGGGAACAACAACAAAAATAATAATAGATGGATTATAGTTAGGAAAATAATAATAGATGGATTATAGTTAGGACTAATAATAATAATAATAAAAATAATAATAATAATAATAATAATAATAATAATAATAATAATAATCCAATTATTAAGATCCTAATTAAATTTTCCTATTAAATCCGTTATAGTTACAAATAGAAAAAATTACCAGGATTGATAACATCTAATCAATTTTCTAATATAATTTCTCTAATATAATTTTCCTATAATATTTTAACCAAATTGATTTTTTCTAATATAATTTACCTAAAAGTCTTCCTTCCTTTTTTATATATAATACTGATACATATGTTAACCCGTTTATTATTATGATAATCTATATAGGCAATTACACTATATTATTTACCATCTAAATGGTAATTAACAACCATATTTAACATCTAAATTTATTATGATAATTAAACATAGAGAATCCTTTCTTAGGATGATTTTATATTTTTTTTTTACTTCAAATAATATCAATTATCCGTGCACTTCCTTTGATTACTTTTGAATAGAATCTTAAAAATTATGACAATTAAGGAATTAATACAAACTAAGTATAATATAAACTCCCTAAGTACTATATTGTAATCATAATAAAATGATCTCGTTTTTATTGGAATTAATGATAAATTTTTCTGCCCATATAGAAAATTAAGCATACACATATTACGTCCAAAATTAAACATACACATATTATTTTAATAAGAATAATATATACTCCTTATTTATCATAATTATTCAGATTACATGGATGTCATAATTAGCATAATATTAATTAAGTATAATATATACTCCTTAATTACTATATTGTAGTCATAATAAAACGACCTCATTTTTATTGAAATTAATGGTAACTTTTTCTGTCCATATATAAAATTAAACATACACATATTACAGTGGATAATTAAATGAAAATAAACATACATATATTATGTCTATAATTAAAAGAAATTAAATATACACATATTATGTCCATAATATCAACCTGTGTGTTTAATACTTTAATCGTAATTAAACATAGAGATTCCCTTCATTTGATTTTTGTTACTTAAAATAATACTGTGTATCAATTAGCCCTTCTCTTCGTTCTACTTTTTTGTTTAGACTTTTTCCTAATATAATTTTTTTTAAGTAATCAATTTCAACACCAATATACAAATCTTATAATTTCAAATATTAGAATTATTTATAATTTCATCATTAATTTTATTATATAAACATATAATTAAAAAAATTTATCTGTGCATCGCACGGGTAATACACTAGTAGCATATTATATATTACTATATTAGTGATAAAATTTCAAATGTTTATATGATAATTATATCTATAAAATCATTAAAATTTAGTAATGAGCGAGTTAATTCCCAATTTTGTTCTCAATTATATATAGGGTCATTTTCAAATTAAATTATCAATTGATAATTTGACCACATTTTGTTATTGACCTTGATGAAAACTCCAGATTTAGTCACTCATTGCCAATTGTGTCTTACTTCCAATGAAATATGAAATTATCATCAAAGTCATAGACGAATAAATCAACAATTAATCTATTATCATATTTTAAAAACTTAGATATAATTGTTGTAAAAAATTATTGTCGGATTTTTCTTTTTTTCTTTTTCCTTTTTTTCCTTTTTTTAATGAGCATATTTATAGCATTCATCTTGTGGGGAATTTTAAACTAATTAATTATGCTCTAAACATTGATATTTTTTTTTTGATGTTGCCCATGGTTTCCACGGCCGGATACTGTAACTAATTCCTTCGATGGATTGTAGGTACCTCTACTCGATGGGACAGTTAGCCTGGAGATATAAGGCTGCTCTATTCCCAAAGACATTAATATCAAATTAATGTGCCATTTTAGCGTAGTTGTAATAGTATATAAATTGGCAAAATTACCAATTGGCCTCTATATATGTTATTATCACTCAATCAATTTTATCATATCTTATTTTTGGTCAATTTTAACCCTACGATTTCAATATTTTAGATAACTTCATCATTTTGTTACTACATCAACAATCTATTCAAGTATATATTTATCTAATACTTTACATTATCACTTTAACTCACCACTAAAAAACAAAAAAAGAAGAAAAAGGTAAGAATAAAATTTTCCACTCTTATAATTATCTACGACTCTACGAGCTTATCCCACTACATTTCTTACACCATTTTGGTCTAACCACAGTGTCATCACCTACCCTACTAGCAACCTCATACCAAGACGTACTAATCTTATTCGTGTGGACTACATTTCTTACACTTGCAAAGTTATCCTTCTTTTTTCCCTCACTTTTTACATTTATAAAATGGTAATTAAAAATTGACTTACATGAAAGGATTTACATTTACACATGTTAATAATAATAATAATAACACTAATTTATTATTTAAATGAAAGGATTTAATAATATAGAAACTCCTATTTTATCATTGACTATTTTGACAGAAGTTTAAAATTTTGCTTGGCCTAATTAGCCACTTAATTGATATGGGTACGTGGGAAATGGTTTTAATTGACTTTTAATCATAACCATTGATCACTTATTTTCTATGGCTAATCTCTCTTTCTATCTATCTATCTCTCTCTCTCTCTCTCTCCCCCCCCCCCCCNCCCCCCTCTCTCCTCTCTCTCTCTCTTTGTGTCACACACACACACACATATAACCATGTCCCAGGTGAGAACGTAAGGACAAATCCAAACCATCGATCTAGTAGATCTAACGGTTGAAATAAACAAAATTTTATAATATTTATGAAAATGACCATGCTCATTTTAAAAGTTTATAATATTTATAAAAATGACCCCGCTCATTTTTTTACTTGATTTCCCATCCATCAGATCTTACAGATCAATGGTTTAGATTTGTTCTCACGTTCTCACGTTCTCACTTGGGCACATAATTCTCATATGATTAGAATTATATATATATATATATATATATATATATATATATATATATATATATTCATGTTTGCGTGTATTATTTATACTTATATTATTAAATATATAATATCTAATAATGAATTATTACTTTATTCTTTATATTTAAGAAAAAATAACAATTTATTTTTTAAGTGAAAGTATAATTATACTAGTATATATCTAGTTTTTTTTTTTAAAATAAGAACCAGGCCAGTACAAGACTATTAGAAAATAATTAGGTTTTAAAATTTTTTATTTTGAAAATATTTCTTTATTTTAGGAGTTTTTTTTAATTTGATATTAGTATTAAATAAAATATTTTAAAAAATTAAATTCATATTGTCATAAAATGGTTAAAATTTTAAATTATTTAAATGCTCAAGGTTCATTTTTAAGGAAAATTATAATTTATGTTATTCATTATATGTCAATTATCAATGTCACTCCTTAATTATTAATGATGTAAATAAGTAAATGTTGCCCATCAGTTTTCAAAATGTTTCATATACTGTCCATCCCTTAACCGCAAATTATATTGTGGACCGCCCATCAAAACGACGTCGTTTTGATTAATGCAAACGGACAGATGAAATCACCTCCGTTCCACGCCATTCACTTTCATTTCATATACACTGCAGTTACATTTCAACACAATTGCAGTTACATTTCGATATAACTACAGTTTCATTCAATAATATAAAAACACAAATGTGAAACTGTTATTCAATATCGGTTAATATATACTGCAGTTACATTTCAACACAACTACAGTTACATTTCGATATAACTACAGTTTCATTCGATAATATAAAACACAAATGTGAAACTGTTATCAGTATCAGTTCATATACACTGCAATTACATTTCAACACAACTACAATTACATTTCGATATAACTACAATTTCATTCAATAATATAAAAAGCAAATGTAAGATATTATCTTTTGAGATGACCTGTAGTATCAGTGACCACCGTGGTCCACGGTATAACGAGTGTGAAGTGTCCCTTAACAGAGTTATGATTACCCGTTATATTGCACCATTTAGTAAGGGTAAAAATATAATTTTAATTTTACTTTCTATTTTCCCTTTCCCATTTCTCCTTCCACTGTATCCCTTTCTTCTTCGTATTTTCTCTATGTTTTTTCTTCTTCGTTTCTCTATTTTCAAATCCTTATTGACAGCACTTGTTTCTCCTTCTTGGTATTTTCTTCTTCGTTTCTCCTTCTTCAACTCATTTATCAGCGATCGAAGAAGAGTAAGAGCAAGAATGTAACCGGCTTAATTGTGAATGAAATTATCATGGAACAACTTGAGAAACATGGAACAAATCTAGTGGATGTAGAGAACGAAAACCAGAGCTAAAAAAAACTTCAAGCTCGGGAATAATATTATTATTGATCAATCCATGATAATATAAAATACATGATAAAGAAATGTATTTATAAGGATACAATTAATACAAAGAGTTTCACACAGGATAAAATGGTAATGGTAATATTTCTAATAATATAAGGAGAGGTAGAATGAATTTTACTGTGTCTAGAATACAAATTCTTAATATGTCAAACTTGAGTTTCCATCTTTTCTTGAATCGGAAATAGAGGAGAGTAGAAATCGACGTGGGAAAGGAAATGTTGAAAAATGCTTCATATGCTGGCTATTGGAAAGCGGAAAATACTTGGTGTACTCTCATTTTATACTCCCGATTTGTATTTCCTCTCACATGTTTTTTATGTAGACACTTTTCTGTGGGTCCACATGATGAAAATAACCAATGTCTGTTTGTCACATCAGGGAATAGAAGTAAAGGAGTAGAATTTGAGAGTATGTGTAGTATAACTCATTGGAAAGCAAACGCAGATGTAACTGCTGATGTTGATAATAATTTGATGTTGGCATGACTACTGAAATAATTGAGAAGCTAGCTCAATCTTAATTACCCTCCAGATCAGGAGGGAGGCAAAGAATCAGGTAGCAGGCAAAGAGGATGAAAACAATTAAGGGTGTGTTTGGTTCATGAGTTTATACATTAGGAATGAGAATCAAAACCATAGGTACTATTTAGTTGACAACTTTTTAAAATATAACTATGAGATTTGATTACCCTTCAATTAAAAACCTCATTCCCTAATTTAAAAAAATGTCATTTTATCTTAGTGAAAATTGTAATTTATGCCCCTCCATAATATGTCAATTATCAATGCCACCAATGAATTATTAGTGATGTAAATGTTGCCCCTCAATTTTCAAAACGATACATATATTGCCCCTCCCGTACTATATGGGAGGGGAAAATATATATTGTTTTAAAAATTGAGAGAAAACATTTACAAATACCGATTCCAAATTAAAATTATAGGAATGTTATGGTAAAACTTCGTTTGAAACGATATGGTAGAAAGCAACGTGCGACTTGAAGGCCACGATCCGTTGTGGATTGTTACATCCACCATTTGATATAGGAATGAAGATGCTCTTGGCTCAACATCATTTGTTCTGTTCTACGAGAACCCTTGTTGGGTTTTCATGGAAATAGTTCATGATGAAGCTCGAGTAGTTAGTTTTTTTTTTTTTTTTTTTTTTTNGGGGGGGGGGGGGGGGGGCAGGGATCTAGGGTTAATGCCAATCAATAAATTGGAACAACTTCGTAAGGTGCGTTGCACCTTTTGAAGTATTAAGGTGCGATTTTTAAAAGCTTAAGGTGCGTTACTTTATACATTAAAAATTCTTCTATTGTCATACCTTAAAGTGGATTAATTTGTAGTATAAAGTGCGTTGGATTACATATTAAGGTGTGTTGTTTTGTGCATTACATATCATTCTAACATAATACTTTAAGTTGCGTTAAATAATAGTTTAATATGCGCGATTTTAATTGATAATGTACGTTGTTTGAAATGCTAAGGTACGTAATATGTTGTCTTTGGGTGCGTGAATCAATAATTTCATGTGCGGTGATTCATTGTTTAAGGTGTGCGGTTTCAAGTATTAGAGTGCATTGATTTGTCTGTTAAATCACTTGTAACAAAAAAAAAAAAAAAAAAAAAAAGAGTTTCTACTGCAAAATGCATAAGCTGCGAAATCACTTGTAAATCTTGAAAAACGCATAAGTAACGTGATTTTCATTCTTAAGGTGTGAAATGTTACACTTTAACGTGCGTAATCTTGAAGCTTAAAGTGCGCTTGAGTACATTTAAACAAAAATTCTAAAATAGTACAAACGCTAAAACTAGTACTACTGTGCTAAAAAAAAGAAGAAGAAGAAGAGGAAGAAATGGCGATAGAGTAGTTGCATTACACTTAGCCTTAGCCCTCAATAGAGTACCAGCATACATATCTTCAATGGTGTAGATGGATACCACTTTGGTATGTTTTTTGCGACTGATTCCACTTTAATAGACATCCAACCTCGCACCCTAGAGAGCAAATCCACGCATCTTAAGGTCTTAGTCCACGCACTCATCATTCATATACCGGAAGTTGCGGGGATTAAGACCTTAAGGTGACTCGACTTACTCTCTATGGTGTGCGGAGGGGGGGGGGGGGTTCAATTAAAATAGAATCGGCGGCAGAGAACATCCCAAAGTGGGATCCATCTACGCCATTGAAGATATTTTTGCCAATACATTATTGAAGGCTAAGACACAAAAACTCTAACACCGCTTCTTTTGGCTTGGATGTTCTTGGAGTAGGGCTGGCTGTAACCCCCCTAAAACGGCCTATTTTTTTTTTTTCATTTTCACCAACCGATTAAGTAATTCTTAAAATAAAACTTAGAACATTGAAGCTTTTCAAAACTTTAATTGAGGGTCACTAGGGCCTATAAATAAATGATCTTGTCTCATTTGCATGGTAATTGTGTTCTTCCATATGTGTTTTTGTGGTGTGCAAATATGGCACAAAATAAAATTTTAAAAAAAATTTGAGAAATTATGCTATTATGAAAAGTTTTGAGAACTAATTTTTTGAGTAAAGGTTATATGAAAATTTTGATGAAAGAATGATTTTTAATTGGATAAGTAATTTCATTATATTTATATATTGAGAATGATTTTTAAAAAGTATACTATGGTAAATAAAGGATTAAATCCTATTGTTTATGAAAATGGTAAAATGTGGAAGTTGTAAAATTTTATGTGGAATTAAATAATTGTTTATGAGGTTGAATTGATATTTGATTCCTATTAATGATGGAAGTGGAAAATTGTGGAAGTTATGGAGAATTATATGGAATCAAATAATTATATGATTATTTTGGAATGTTACGTGAAATCGTAAAGCATGATAAATTATTATGTGGTTGAATTGAGAATGAGAATATTCTAATCAATTAAAAATGATTATGTGGATGAGTATAAAAATATCCTATGGGGTTAATATGGAATTATGTGCTCCAAGGTGTTATGTGGTATGTGCAAAATGTTTCACGGGGTGGAGTAAGTCTTACCAGCCATCGTGTTGATAATGTTTTTCCCTCTTTTAGTCATTTTGCAGGTATGGATTACATGGCATTGGCATGAGAGTGATTCGCGTTAAATTTTTATGAAGGTTGTAATTAAATCCATTAGAATTCATCTTGTATTAGTATAAGAATTTTAGTGGTTTTAGTTAAGTGGTTTTAGCCTGTGTGTTTGCGTATAAGTGAGATACTCGAACGTGGCATAACTCCCCTTTTTCCTTTTTACTGGTGAAGCTTTCGCTGTTGTATAGTTGAATTGTAATAGAAAAAATTTTATACCCGTATTTTCATAAGAGGAAAAAGTGGGGTGTTACACTGGCTTCACATAGACGTGTCGAATGCATCTTCTGGCTTGCTGGGTGTTGTGGCTCTCTTTTGTTGTTGTCTTTCACCTTGCTTGGAGTTAGTCTCCTCATTAGAAGAGAAAACATGAAAGAATTACTTGCGGTTTCAGAAGTTGGCTCTTCTTTCCCTTTTATAGGCAATCAAGTTTGTGGCCTTAGGGTTTTTTTTTTTTTTTTTTTAAATCCACCTTACGGTTTCTGAATCAACAAATCCCTTGAAATCCACACATTTAAAGATTTTGATCTCATTCACGATAAAATTTTAACGTCCTGACAATTAATACAGTTGTCACTACACGAAGGTGCGTCAAATTATCGATTTACGTGCGTAGAATTAACTACACGGTGCGTGGTTAGAATGCATAAGATGCGATTACTTTTCGCATATGCAATGAATTTTGACGTTTCAAAAGACCATTGTATTAATGTATTTAAGATTCTGACTTTCCTTCACGAGAAAGCTATATTTTTTGCTGACAATTAATACACTAGTCACACATGCATCTATAATTCAATTAATACTTCTAGGTGCGCGATTTTATTAATTGAGGTGCGTCGATTTAAGTTGTAAGGTGAGTGAAAAAACAATACAAGGTGCGTGGTATACATAAATAAAGTGCAAAATGACCGTTCAATGTTGTCTTTTCTCTCAAACATTTAAAGCTTCTGATTTGATTCACGACAAAGTTTTAAGGTGATGAAAAAAAAAAAGGAACATTTGGCTCAAGGTGCGCGATTTTATTAATTGAGGTGCGTCAATTTAAGTTGTAAGGTGAGCGAAAAACAATACAAGGTGCGTGGTATACAGAAATAAAGTGCAAAATGACCGTTCAATGTTGTCTTTTCTCTCAAACATTTAAAGCTTCTGATTTGATTCACGAGAAAGTTTTAAGGTGGTGAAAAAAAAAAGGAACATTTGGAAGTGCCTAATAATTTGGGTGCGTTGGTTTATAGTGTAACGTGCGTCATCAAATTGTTTAAGTTGCATGATTTCAATTCTTAGATTGCGTTGAATTGTGTACTAATTAAAAGACTTGAAACAAAAAGAAAAGTTCAAACTACCAAAATCCATAAGGTGCGTGAATTTTCTTCATGAAGTGCGCGAGTTTTACCTCATGGTGTGCAGTTTATATGCGAAATGTGTCACTTATGCAAATAGTTCGATTAGTATTTTAATAGTGTGTATTAAAAATACATGATGCGTCCTTTGAAAGCGTATGGTGCACAGTCTGAAAGCATATATATATATATACAGACACACACACACACACACACACACACACATCCCCAAAACGACGTCGTTTTAGGGCCTCTCTAATTTGGGCAGCAATGTTTTTTTTCTTAGAAAATTATAGAAAGTGTTATCCTGGGTTATGTTCATCTTGAATACAATATGTAATTAAAAATTGTAGAATAAAAATGATTAATAATAAATATCTAATTAACATATAAAATGAAATGTTTATTACTGAATGGATTCTTCGTTATTTATTTATATTACGAGTCATTCCTTGACAATTGATTTAACTCGGACATTTTATTTTTTAAGAAAACGAGTCATTGTGCAATCAGAATAATATACAAGAATCGTTGCTCCAACCAAGTAGGTTGTTCGATAATGCTCGGTCGTTGTTAGAACCAACTGTTGGTGCACTAGCATTTAGTCTAGCTAATCTCAGTTTAATTGTAAGCAAAATCTCAATTTAATTGTAAGCAAATTTGTTATCTTAATAGCGTTAAATAAAATGCAATTTGTAATTTTTTTTTCTCGGGTATAAATAATTGCTGGCTGGTAGCGAAGCATTGTACGGTACTACAATGTGTTAATTATTGTATATAGTGATCCTTTTATATTATTTTTTTAGAAAATGTCAGTTATTCAGCCTGTGGCGACCCAATCATCACAAACAAGCATGTGTAATCATCGTTTCAAAAGTGCAGTGCACCAGCCGGGAATCGAACCCGGGTCTGTACCGTGGCAGGGTACTATTCTACCACTAGACCACTGGTGCTTCTTGTTTATTGCAAAGTTATTCGTTTTATTTAGACAACTTCTAAATTCAGTTTAGGCAAAAACAATCCTCTGTCCATATATCATTTATTTTTATTATGATATTATAGAAGAATAATAATAATAATAATAACAATAATAATAGATAAATTTGGGAGAGATTGAACAACAAAAGACCAATATATACTAAATTATATAACAACCAATAATAGTAGTACTAAAACAAAAATAAATTCTATATTGGTGTAATACATTGCACCAGTAATTTATACCTTATACATTCTTTATTGTACTTATAAAAATAATATTCAATTTTACAATTTATTTTTCAAATTGACCTTATATTTTTAATTGTTAATTTAAGTGATAACAACAAATTTAAATTGTGTTGGTGAAATTATTTGCATTTAGAAGTTATATAATATGTTTCTTTCTTTTATTCTTACAAATGCTTTCTAATTTTACCTTCTTTTTTTTTTTTTTTTTTTTTTTTTTTTTTTTTTTTNTTTTTAGTTTAGCTCACACTATTTCAATCTTATGGATTTGTTAATTTTTTTTTTCTTTGTACAGATTGCGTTGAAATATGATTTCCATTTGATAATTTTAATTGCATAATGTTAGTGTATATATACTTTTTAACTCAAATCTCGTGGGATTGAAAGATAAAAATGTTAAACATAGTAGGGGATCATACTTATTATCTATAGAAACATTCCACAACAGTCAAGCTTTGGGAAGCTCATATGCGCTTTCCATCGCCGTTTGAATCAAAAGACAAATAGTAGCGACCCAATCACCAATAGTGTGCACACGTCTTCACCGCCTCAGGAGAATGCACCAGTCAGGAATTGAACCCGAATCTATACCGTGTCAGGGTTCTATTCTACTACTAGACCACTGGTGCTTCATGCCCTTTTACATAATGGCGAAACCAAAAATTATAAATAATAATAATAATAATAATAACAACAACAACGTAAAATGGAAATTTACTAATATCTATTAATTGGTAATATTGTTTTTATATATTCATATATTAACGTAATAACATAATACCATATAGAAAAGACATATTAATACTTACTATATATAAAAGTAAAACCCTCATATTTCATTTTCCTGCACAATCTTTTGTAGTCAATTAATTAAATATTTTATTGGTCAAATAATTAATAAAACTTATTTGGTAAAAAAATGTAAAATGAAAATTAACTAATATCTATTAATTGGTACTATTGTTTTTATATTCACGTATTAATGTAATTGCATAATATCGTGTAGAAAAGACATATTAATCTATACTATATATAAAATTAAAATCATTACAATTAATTCATTCAGAGATTAATATTTTCAAATTAGGTGCATGACTATATAATTTGTATTACATTTAGTTCTGCCGTCTAATTTTCTGGTGAAGTATTGTCAGAATTTGAACGAGAAAAAAATATATGTTCTAATTAAAAAGGTATTTTTGATCAACTATTGCTTGAAAAATTATTTTTCTCGTTGAAATTCTAGTAATAATGGGCCAGAAACTTGCCAAAAAATTAAACGGTAAAATCAAATGGGATACAAATTATATATTCATGCACCTAATTTGAAAATATTACTACGTAATAGCTAAGAAATGTGAAACAAATTATATAATCATACATTTAATTTAAAAATATTAATACTCAAGATCTAAATGATATATATGTACTTAGTTATTAACTGACCAAAAGTGAATTATTTTCACTCATGAAATACGAGTATGGTTTATATTCGGCAAAATCCAAACCCGGGGAAAAGACATTTAAACTGAACTCCATCTTTCTCCATTGACGACACTCCTCAGACTCTCCCCTCTCTCCCTCTCTCTTCCCTCAAGCTACTAATGGAAGCATCGTCAGTGTCCGGAGCTCGGAATCCCTTCTGTTGTGCGGAGGCAAGCGCGGCTGATTCCTCTGCTCAAGGTACCACCATCACGAAACACCTGATGATACTGAAAATTGATTGTGCTTCTTAGTTGTTACACGCAAATACACGGACGATATCACATATAATGTTGCTGCTTTCTCAAATTTTAATTTGATAATGATACAAGGTTTTCGCGAGCCATCTCCGGATTCCTTAGAGAATGAAAACACGTTGGAGGTACATATTATCCGCACCGACGAAATATATGCATATTTGTTTGTATCTCAATATGTATCCAGCTGCAGAGTATATATTTGCGCGTCTATATGTATATGTATATGCATGTATGCATATAATTTTCTTTCATTGTTGTTGGAAGTAATGGATTGCATCTTCGGAATATGAATCAAGTCGAAATTAAATTGGAGTTGAATTTAATCTTGTTCAATTATGGTTCTGAGAGGATATTTTGGAGCTTCTAATACAACTAGCATTGTATCATTTGCTAAGTTATTGCATCAGATGATTCAGATCCCACATACTTGATACTACACTAAAGAGAAACCCCTATTCCATCTTAAGCTGACTCTATGATGAATAGAAGTGTAGTAGAATTAAAGGAGAATAGTCTATGATGCTTATCTTCTTTTTTTTTTTGGATTTACAGAATTTCCTTAATATAATAACAACAACGGCGATAATAATAAAATTTCACTGTGGCTGCAGGTCTATATGGCATGTATCATGCATGGTCATAGGTGAGTCTATCATTTTCAGAATTTCATTTTATGAGTGGATTGTGTAAAGGAAAATTTTACTATGCTCCCCATTATACCTCTATTTGTCTCCACATTGTCTTCATGTGAAACATATCAGAAAAAATTGTTTTCATTCTTCTGTTTCAATTGTTGTCTTAAAAAGTTTTAGTCAAATGCTTGTTATGGACCAGTGTTTTTTTTTTTCTGACCAATAATTCTTGATGAATTGAATTTATTTGCAGAATTGGAGTTTCCTATTATAACTCCAGCATACGCCAACTCTATGTAATGGAAATTTGGGAAGATGGGAGTAAAGACTTTCCCTTGCTTGATATGAGTATGGACTTTTACTTCATTGGAAGTGCTAAATTTTGCTTCCTCATAGAATATTGAGTGCTATATATCTGATGAAAGCTGACATACAGTACCAAATTGGCATCCTTGTTTGCATATAAGGCCTACTTTTACTCAATGTTTTGGCTTTCATTATGAAGCAACTAGTTACTAAAACATTCAGTTGAGAAAAATGCTCTTGCAACATGTTTTGCTTGCAGTTTGATGTGTCTTTGGCAGTTTTTTTCATTGAGTCTGTCTCTGGTTCAGTAAAATACCAAGTCCAGCCTGGAGTCATCTACACCAGTACAAAAAGTGAGGAGTCTTTCTTGGCTGCCTTACAGAGATGCGGTAAGTTGCTGCATATGTGAATGACTATTCAAAATCCAACTTTTGCACAAAAATTATTTATTCGTTTATGGTGCTACAGACAATACAAGTGAGGCTGCCACTGTAAAGCTGGTAAAAAGTTCATTATTCAGCTATGAGCAAGCATGGCACAGGTGTGGAGACATCACTAGAAAGATGCACCTATGTGCATACTACTATGACTCTTGCTATTCGGCTATTCTAATGTACTTCTCTAAGGATATGTCTGTATCATCATATACTTGTAGTTGCAGTCATTTGGTTCTAATCCATCCTCCTAGTGAGGGAAGAATTGCTTTGGCTGATTTGGCAATGGATAATTAAAGTTACTTTTGAAAATCTGCCCAAAGAAAACCAAATTACAAATTACATTGATTGAACCATTTGGATTTATTGTGCTCTCTCTTTCCTTCACTCTCTATGACCTATGTATGAACTGAGTAGTGAAACTAAAAGGATCTTATACTTAATTTGGGTGTGTTATGTTTCAATGGATTAAATACTCTCCTTTTCTTAGTCTTTCCTACTTGAAAATATCTCTGTTGATTTTTTTTTTTTATTTTTTTATTTTGGGTTCACAGATTGATGTACCTTCAGGTCACAGGAATGGATGATAGCTTAAATATCAAAGAGAGAATTTCCTTTGTGAGTTAATTAATTACATTCTTGAATATGCTTAGATATCATCTATAGGCTCTTTATTTGCTTCTGTTGTAATCTTTGAAGTCGGGGATGACTCCTAAATGAGATGGAGTGGGTAATTTTGTTACAATAAATTACAACTTGATAGTCAGTGACTTTAAAGATGTATGGAGCCATGGAGGTATGACGTGAAGTGATTAACCATTGCATATCAGGAAATAGTCATCTGGTTAATAATTTAAAATGACTAATCCATGCATTAAAAGTTGTATGCTACCAATTTTATTACTTTTTTCTTTGACCCAAGTAGTTGAAAGAACAAAAATAGTCTGTGCATGCGAATGAAGCATTTTCATAAAGGAGAAATCACATTGTACATTCTCAAGATGGTAGTTGTTTTGCTGCTATAATGCACTTTTTGAATCAATACCAGTTACAGTTTGACCATAATCACCATATACTTTTGAACCATGAGAGCGGTCTGCTTGCCGGTGGATATCTCCTTGTTGTCTTCTCTGTTATAATCTTAGATTGGGCTAGGATCACTCAATCGGGCTATAATGCACATGGTCCAAACCACAAATCCATATATTCCCACACTAAAAAGATTGAAGCCAACCAATTAGTTAGTCTAACCCATGGCCCTAACCAGGTGAACACAAAGTAGACTGACCAGATTTCAATTGGGCTATAATGCACATGGGCTAAACCACACTAAAAGATTGAATCCAACCAATTAGCTAGTTTAACCCATGGCCTTATAAATTCATATATTCTCTCTTATTTTATCAATGTGGGACTCTTAACACTATTCATGTTGCATAGTAGTTTTATTCTGTTTGGTACTGTTTGAACCAAAGACACAATCTATTGAAGTGGGAACCTGTTGGTTTAACATGAGCTTACATGTGCTTTCTTCATTTGGACTACTGTAGCTGACCTGTTGGTATAACATGAGCTTACATGTGCTTTCTTCATTTGGACTACTGTAGCTGAGTTCTATGATGGACATTAGCAGTGATGTTCAAGTGCGTGCAAGTGGAGGGCTTCTTGCTATATTGGAGGATGAAAGGATAATAGATGTTCATGAACAGAATGAATTTGAAAATGCATCTATTGCAGTTGACTCAGTCAGTGAAATTTCATTGTATCTTTTGCATGGGTGTAAAAAATTAGCTATCCTTCATATTCTACATATGTTCTGGTCAACTATGTTTTTAAGTTGTGTGCCGTAACACTCACATCTAGAAACAAATTTTTGAAAGTTGATTCTGCTGCTCTTGAGGCATTGCAAATATTCCAAATTGACAAACATCCTAGCCATATGGGGATTGGAAGAGCAAAAGAGGGGTAAATCTCAATTCTTATGTTATGCTTTGTACGTTTTGTTTGAAAATGCAAACTAAAAGAGTGTGTGTGTGCTTTATTTTTATTTATTTTATTACAGGTTCTCTGTATTTGGGATGATGAATAAGGTTGAGGAAGCTGATTTTTATTTGCAGTTATTTCATTCTTGTGATTGCTGAGCTACAGGAAGAAAAACATTACATTTATTTCTATTTACTTTTTTCAGTGTGTTACACCAATGGGCAGACGTCTCTTAAGGTAACTGGTTGAGAAAGTTTGATATCACTTCTTAATTTATATGTACCTGAGGTGTTCCTCCTAACAATTTTGTTTTTATCAGGAACTGGTTTCTGAGGCCCATACTGGATCTTGATGACTTAAATGCTCGGCTTGATGCTGTATTCTTGGCATAACTGAAATTCAATTTGGTTTTGTTATGGACCCAACCCATTGACTTGTAAGGCTGGATCATATTGACTTCAGTGGTTTTAGTGAGATATGGTTGAAATAGGGTTTCTTAGAATTTTCATTACATTGCTTAGTGATGAACTATCAGTGTCCATAAAATGCTGTTTATAATTTTCTAGTTTGCCCTATGTTTTATTCTTCAAGGTGCACGTTTTCCTTTATTTGATGAAGATATCCTTCCTCTTGTTTGCTGAAGAACTATCTGTTTCCTTACGTGAAACATTGAAGTCTGTGAAAGATGTTCCCTATATACTCAAGGTTTGATAGAAATATTCTTTTCTGTATATATTCCTTGTATAAATGCTTGTATTCCATATGTATAGTTTGCTCCTTACTGATGAGTAGTTCTAACATGTCATTATCTTATCCTTGAATTGGAGAAATCATGTTACCTTACCTTATTTACATTCTAAAAGATTTATACTACTTCACTTGCATATGTTCAGTTGAAGTTTATAAAAAAAGATGTTCTATTGTTTCTAAGTATTTGTCTTAAATTGTTGGCAATGGCATTTGATTAACCAGTTTTGGAATCCTATTAGTGTTCCATTATCATTCTTGCTACAAGTTCAATCCTATCTCTACTGGTAATTTTTCTACGTTTTCCATGAAGATCTTACTTTAGCTCTCTCTCTCTCTCTCTCATGCCACTGGAAGAAATTCAACTCCCCAAGTTGTACATGTACAAGTACAGACTGGGCTGCATTTCTGAAGGTAGACCAACAATTTTCTGATTTTCTTCAGCTTAAATGATCTAGCATTTGTTCCTTCCATACATTGCATTTTCAACATCTGACGTTTTAGTTTCTCCAGAGCATTTGCTCACTCTTGCATATCAACAAAATCTTTGAAGTGGGCATTTCTGAAGATCTCCGAGAACAGTTGAAGTATTTGAACTTAGGTATTGTCAAGAAGGTATTAGCTTATGTCTCAACTTTTCCTTCATTGTATAACTTCTTTAGTTTGTTAGTTCACAGAGTTCTAACTTTTTGCAGGCTGGTGATCACCTTTCAAGTGATCTGGCATTTATTTGTGAACTGGTTAGCTATTTTTCCTTTATTCTTTTATTATTGCATGACATTCAAGGCACCTTGGAGCAGTTTTCTCTTCACTGTAGTCATGAATTCATATTAGAACTTCAGTATTACTTCAGATGCATGTGTTACAGAGATTTCCATATACATATGTAAACTTGACTCTATGAAGTATTAAAGTGCAGAATGTGTTTTTCCTGTATTAATCCTCACAAGAATTTTTGAAGTGGGATGAGCAACTGATATCTGATTTTTGAAAGTTGAAACAAGTACTTATATATTATTAAAGAACATTGCTTGCGAAGTTTTGATTAGAACTCTCATCATAAGTTTACCTTAGAAGTTTTATTCTATTGTTCTAATCATTTGCTAAATTTTGTTATGATGGTTAGGTTTGTCATTATCTAGCTTTCACGCTTGTCTTTTTTGCGTCAATATCCATGCTCTTCATAATAAATATATATTAAGGAGTATTGTTTTGGAACTTTTGATTGGAAGTGATCTCAAAGCTCTACCTTTGAAGTTTAATTCTTGTTTGTAGTCACTTGCTCATTATGCTATTACCCACACATACATTTTTCATCTTTGCCTTGCTTTAGCTCTTTCCTTCAATGTGTCTCTGTCTATCCTCTTCATTGTTATGCTTCTACCATTTTCTTTTACTAGCTTTATATTTTTCGTTTACTTGAAAGTTATGGTTTATGGATGACTAGTTGTAACTATATGATTGTTGACTTGTGAATCTTGATACATTGTGCAGGTGATTGGTGTTCTTGATGTAAACAGAAGTAAAGAGAAGGGTTATGAGACGATTGTGAAAGATGGCTTCTGTAATGAGGTGGAATTTTGCTAATTACTCTACATTTTAGTTTTTTTGTTGTAGTCATTTTGTTCACTCTGTTGCAGTTGGATGAGCTGAGGCAAATATATGAAGGATTGCCAGACTTTCTGGAAGAGGTCCTTGCTTTTATGTTTTCAGTTAGACTGCAGAGGAATTTTGTATAGACAGGATTTGATATAGACTGTTCCACAGGTGTCATCATTGGAACTTGCAAGACTCCCTCACATGGTTGGGGAAAATGGTCTCCCTTGTATTGTCTATATACATCAAATAGGTGTGCCTTCTACCAGTGATCATTTTGCTATTGCCTGTCTGCAATTTCTATTTGAATTGCATGCCATTCACTTGATTGGGAGTTCTTTGTCATTAGTAACCATCAATACTGATTGTGGTGACACTTCTTTTTTGACAAAGGAAATATAGTGGACATAACTTTTTGTGATACACTGGTACCTACCCATAGAATCAGATGAGTGGTAATGATTAGTTCATAAAAAAATGACAGCTTACATATAAAACAGCAGAGTATATACAGGCCTTCAGAAGTATATAAAAGTATCTTGGGCGACCTATAAATCTGTATAAACTGTCAGAACTAGTAGTAACTAGAATTAGATTTACCCCCTTCCCCTCCCAAAGTATTTAAAAGGAAACTGAAACTATATCACATACCAAGTCTAGTTTTGTGACTACGCTGTGGCATTCCAGCATGGTGGGCTCATTTAAATATGTTTCTTTATTTTCAGTGATGCTTTTTGTTTACAAATCCATTATTGATGTATTGACAAAAAGTGTTGTACTTCAATGAAGATTTTGTTGTAACATTTTATGCTTCCTTTCTTTTCTGTTTTGTTAACATACAGGCTACTTGTTGTGCATTTTCAATGAAAAACTCGATGAAGAAATGCAAGAGAAACTTCCTGATTTTGAGTTTGCTGTATGTCACTTGGCCAATTTCTACTACTGATTACACATTCTGCAGTTGTAACATTCTTATCTGCACCAATGCTGTTGGTTGATTTCATAGTTTCTTGATGAGGATGGAGATACCAAGAAGTTCTTTTACCGCACCTCAAAAACACGAGAATTGGATACCCTTCTTGGAGATATATACCATAAAATCCTGGGTATGCCTTAGTGGACACTCTGATGAAAATTTCCATATGGTGATCCTAATGGCTTTAGATTTATGAATATTTGTTGAATAAGAGGTTGAGGACTTGATTTCTTACCAAAAGAGCAAAACTTAATATGATTGTATGAGTATATAAGGTGAATGGTGCTTAATTTTTTATAGATTCAAGTTGACGTGGAGTAATATATAATAATTCAAACTTGTTCTGGTTCCGTACCTTTTTTTTTTTTCATCTAAGTTGTATGTAGATATGGAGAGAGCAATTACAAGGGACCTTGTGTCTCACATCCTGCAGTTTGTAGTGCCCATCCACAATGCTGTTAATTTTGTAGCTGAGCTTGATTGGTGAGAATTTCAATAATGGTATTTATGTTTCCTTGATTTTCTGAGTGAAATACCATATTTTTGTTTAGTTTAATTTTCTGACAGTATATTGCCTTCCCTCTAGTCTCTTGTCATTAACATTGGTTGCTCGTCAAAACAATTATGCAAGGCCAACCTTGACTGCAGAAAATATTCTTGATATACATAATGGAAGGTGAGATTTCTTAAGTTGAATTTAGAGTACCTTGTTCTCACAATGTAGTAGCAGTTTCAAATTAGTTTGGACCATTTGACACCCATATAAGAGGCCATGAAAATAGTCCTTTTGTCAGACATCTTTTGCAGGAAATGACAGTGGATACATTCATTCCCAATGATACAAAGATTTTAGATGAAGGTACTTGAAATGTTTCCTCTGAGATTGATCCATTAGAACAATGCATTTCCTGTTACATCACATGTCATGCTGCTGGTTGTAGAATTTTCAGGAAAGGTTAATATTATCACAGGTCCCAATTATTCTGGTAAAAGTATCTATGTAAAGCAGGTGGGTGGTGTCTCTGTCTTACCTTTCTATGATATTTTGGTGTCTAATTATTGTTCTAATATGTTAAAACACTTTCTTAGGTTGCTTTAATAGTTTTTCTTTCTCACATTGGAAGTTTTGTACCCGCTGAGGCAGCCACAGTGGGATTGACTGACAGGTACTGATATTTTCCCATCGTCTATAAACTAATTTATTTGTTACTTTTTTATGTAATTATATGTGCATATTTATGAAACCAAATAGTCAATTCCTTCTCTAAATACCAATTAATTGATTTTGTGAAATATAATATTTTTGGTAATCTCTGTCATCATGTGGCACTACAAGTAGCAAATTCTAAATGACAGGATATTTTGTGCAATGGGAACCAAGTTTATGACTGCTGAACAGTCGACATTTATGATTGATCTGCATCAAGTAGGAATGATGTTAAGGTATGCAGACAAATATACTCTTAAAGTCTAAGAATTCTACAAAGAAGTTAAGTAATAAATGCTGAATAGGGGCATGCTGAATGCTCTTTTTTAAAGAATCAAGTGAAAAACTGGCTTTAAATACAGTCCTAATTTGATCCAAAGAAAAAGGATAAAGAAATGGATAAAATGCTTAAAGTTGACGCTATTGGTGAGTTTCTGCCAATATATATTGCTCCAGTAGCTATTAGTTAGGCATGGCATATGAGCTATGTATGCCACGTTGGAATGTTTAGATTATACGGAGTACTATAATATGTCTAGGTTATGATAACATTAACATCATTATAAATATACTAGGATCAAAACATTATTGCCATAGCAGACATAATAATTTTACTTCATACAATCTGAACTTCATTTATATAGTGCGCCTAGCAAGCTAGGTGCACCATAGCCTACCTAATAATTTACCTTTTTTACTCATCTGTGCATTATCTTAATTCTTATACACATATATACGTGAACATTACCAGGCATGCAACCTCTCGATCCTTGTGCTTGTTGGATGAATTTGGTAAAGGCACTCTTACTGAAGGTTGGTTTGAGTAGCAGCTTGAGCCCATGAATCTCTCTATACTTCATTTCAAAATAAGTCTGACCTCACTGATTTATGTGCATGCTTTGTTTGGATATAATTTGCTATAAACTTGTATTATAGTTCCTTCAGTTTATACCTCAAAATAAAAACTTTGCAAATATTAACCATTTGACTTGGACGATTCCGAACAATTTGGAAAAAAGTACTGCCCTTAGTTTTCTACTGTTATATAGAGGTATAACATATCTTATTCCTCATGTCAGATGGCATTGGTCTCCTTGGTGGAGTTATAAATCATTTTGTCTCATGTTATGACCCTCCAAAGGTCTGGAATTCCTTTCTCATTTTGTTATATTCTGATTACTGTATATATTCTTGTCTGTCATTTAAAATTGTACCATGAAGGGATAACCTTAGATTAATGGTAAGATAGCTCAATCATAACCTGTGAATGTCACTTGTTTGAGTCAGAAAAGCAGCCTCTATGCAAATACTGGGATACATCTGACCATGCCAATATCTAACTCAACTACATAAAACCAGCATTTCTATGCATCTAAGTAGTTGCAGAAATCTTTGCTAAAAAACACGAGTTGATTTTTTGTCACTATTTATACTGTCAATGTTGCTTTTTTACATTTTCTGGGAAAAGCTCATCTCTTTGTTACTTTGTAGTATCTCTCATCACTCTTAAATTACCATGTCCTAACCTACTTTCATTGAGAAGCCATAAAGTGATACAAGGCATTGTATACTTACTAGAAAGCCTGAACTCACAAGTTCCTCTTGTTCAGCTTATCTGTTGACTTAAGTCTTTGCCAAAAAGTTTATATAATCGGAAGTCTGAAATTGAATAGCAGGTTCTGGTTTGTACTCACTTGACTGAGATATTTGACAGTGGATGCTTATTGGAGGTAGGATGTTACAACTTGCTGATCGCATCAGATATCAAGTTTTTTCCAATTTCTAGGTTGTAACAACATCTCAGGCCATTTTTTTGTTTAAATTTCAGTCAGAAAGGATCAAATATTACACCATGAGTGTGTTAAGTCCAGAGAAAAATTCTGCAGATCTTGAAGATGTTGTATTCTTGTACAGGTATTCTAGTTTTACTTTCTCTTCTCAAATGATATCTATGAATTATGGAGTATCCAAAAGAGTTCATGTCGATGAATTTGTTGATATCATTTCTAGTGTCATCTTGGCATTTCCCTGCTATCTAACTTCCATTCACAGTATATCTCTGCTACTCTGTTCAATTGTGAGAAGATTAGACCGTAATAATATGATTATGTTGTATCATATTCATTCCTGCACCAAGTGATTTAGTTAAAGATGCAGACTACATCATTAGTTTTACATACAATACAAAGCTTCATTTGTCATTTATGATTTTTGCCAAGATCATATATATATATATATGAAAATGACCCTACATGTCCAATGTCTGGTAGGCTGGTTCCTGGTCAGGCACTTCTTAGCTTTGGTAAGTGTCTAATAGCAGTTCTGTATTGAAAGTTGTTTGTAGTTAGAGGTCTTATACTATCACTAAATACTTCAATTTGATGCAGGGTTACACTGTGCACAGCTTGCAGGTAGTTTTAGAAAAATCCCTTCAAACTCAATAATGCATTTGTAATCTTTAGCATAACTAGCTTAAAAGCTAGTAACTACTAGCTTATTTTGAAACACGTAGCATTCAAAATGAGCTATTATTTTAAGCTTCTATGCTTTTATCAAACAGAACTTATAGTTTATTTGTAGTTTAAATAAACTATAAGCTCTAAAATAAATTTTACCAAACAGCGACAATGAATTCATCTATTGAAACGTTCATGATATAGATCTGGTGCCCAATCAATATGGGAACGGACTGAGTTTAGTGATAAAAGTAGAGTCTACTCATCTTATAAGTTCACTCTCTGTATTCAGAGGCAAGTTGTGTCCCTCCCCAGATATAGGAGCCTTGCATTGGATGAAAAACAACCTCCAGGCCACCTAAGCCAGATATATTTGCAGTATTCCTGCTGTGACCTGGAACACCAACTTAGAATATACCACCAGTCCTAGCTAATAGTTTAGAATCTACGAGTTCAACCTCAAATTTCAATACAACTTTATCCTCCAGTAAACTATCGTAATGTTATAAATCTAGGAATACCCGAGGAAGTTGTGAAGCGAGCAGTGCTTGTTTTGGATGCTCTCCAAAATGAATGGCATGTTGAGCGGCTCTGTAGCGAGAATATATTGGTTCAGGATCAGCACTATAAGGTGATATCCAGTAATAGTATTTTTTTTTTGTTCGATTAATCTTTTATTTATATAATTTGAAAACACATGCACTTGTCTGGAGTTCAAATGCAGGATGCAGTGGAGAAGATGTTAGGCTTTGATGTGATGAATGAAGGAGATGTGCGCCTCTTTTTCGAAAATATTTTTCCTTCCCAGTGCTAAGAGACAGATCTACATTTATCCTTCACTTAGCTTGTACAAGACATATGAATCATCTATATTTCAGTCTGCTCTTTAATGCATCTACTGTTTAGGTCCTTTTGGACATCAAGGGATAGTATAGAAATGTAAATATTGGTAAAGCCACATCTGCCCAAATGTCATTTAAGCTTCTTTGCCGACCCAAGTACAAGTAGCCCATAAGAGCATCTCCATTAGTATAATTTTTACACATTTTTAAATGTCAACTAGTTGAAAAGAGTGGAAGAAAAAAAAATTGAAAAATCAAAAGAAAACAATTAAATGAGGGTGGCGACCACCCTCAACACACGCCCATTGGGCAGTGTTGGTGCTTGGTTATAGGTTTTTTTTGTTGGGATCCATAATAAGAGACAAATACTAATCTCTCTTGCAGCACTATTTTTTTCTTCCTCTCTATTTCACTTAAGCTTAAGCCTCTTCAAAGACCACATAAAATTCACCGATATAAATGCTCTAAAGGCTATAAAGTTAATGCTCATGACAAGTCATCATTATACCATGGATTATAATTTACTTTGTAAATAGACTACTGTTACAATGTAAATTTTTAATATACTAAAGATATATTTTTAATACAATAGAAATTTATTTTTTGAATCTACATTATTTAAGTACTGAAAATTCATTATTTGGTATACCAAATAATGAACATTTAATACACATGTAATGTATCTTTAATATATTAAAAATAACTATTTATTCATGGTCCACGGACAAGCACAACATTGAGAGTGCAAAATTGGAGCACTGGAGCACCCCTTTCTGTCCTCTTGCGACGTTGGTTGGCAGCCGGGGTTGTAGAAGTACCCATTTCTGTACAATTCAAATTCAGTGACAGATCCCAACAAACATGAGTACGAGTACAAAGTCTCAAGTGATACAAATTACAAAGTTTCAAAACCGTGACTCTCCTAGCATTTTTTATTATTTCATTGAAAGAATGTCCAAAATTTGCCAACACTCATCATCTACTTTGATAAGGATGGCAATTTTCCATCCCTGATCCCTGCCCCACCAAGGATGGAGATGGGGATACTATTTGGGGAACGGAGATGTTGATTGTTTGCAATTCCTTGTTTATATATATATATATATATATATAGAGAGAGAGAGAGGGGTTCAGGTGCGCGAATAGCTTCCCGTGCAATTATGCGTTTACGCACTTTAAGCATTAAAACGGCGCACATTAACTACACAAACCACGCACCTTAAGCTAAGAACACAAACCACACACCTAAAGTTTTTAAATAGTGCACTTTCAGTACAGAAACTACGCACCTTAATCACACAAACAAAGCTCCTTAGTACATAGCACGCACCTTAAGTAAAGAACACAAACCACACACCTAAAGTTTTTAAATAGTGCACCTTTAGTAGTTAGTACACAAATTACGCACCTTAAGCGCACAAACAAAGCACTTTCAGACAAATCACGCAACTAAAGTTTTAAAATATAACGCACCTTAAGAAGCAAAACAACGCACCTAAAGCTTTAGGTTTGTGCACCTTAAGTTTCAAAACTGACACACCTTAAAACACACAAACCACGCACTTAAGCAATCGCACAACTACACTGGAGAAAGCCAATCGCACACGAACCCATATATATAAGAAATTTTAAAAAATATATTGTGACATTTTGATAATTTTTTTGACGTACACAGATTTATACTACAAAGTGCATAAATTTTATACTACGAGTATAAAGAGTAGTATTAGTTTGATATTTACAAAAATGTCACCGAATTTTTTCTAAACTAATATTTGAAAGTGTAGTATGTACAGTTTAAAAACTTTTCTCCTTTTTTAGAGTCATTGATTTGGACTGCGTGGTTGGGGGGGGAAGGGGGGAGGGGATTCAACTTTCTATATCCACTTCTCTTTCAGGAGTCCACCTGAACCCTCCCATATCATCCATCCATTTGCAAACTTAAATGTTTGAAATAATTATTAAACTCGATTTTTTTTTTATTAAAACCCTTAACCAATGATGAGTGATAACAACTGAAATCAATCTTAAAAAGTAGCCCAATTCTCATTTAAACAAAACCACTCAAGAAATGACTAGTTCTATTATGTTTGTTTTTCTTTTACTTATTTATTTCAAATGACCTATTAGACCTAGGGATGGCTTTTTTGTGAATTACAAATGTAAAGACATCTAAGATTGTCCTTATTTTGTCATTGTTGTTATTATTATGTAGCACTGTCCTAATAATAGTAAAAAGATGTGAATAAAATTATAATCTAATGTTACAACAATGTATTAAAAATCATTTCAAGTACGGAATAAGTACACAACTTATCTACACTACACACCAACTAGCTGCAAAACAAAAGTTAGAAATGCAATCAATCAGATACGAAATTGAAGTAGCAAAGTAGCAAAAGACTGTCTGTTGTTAATGTAAGCACACAGGCACAGACATGGAATTAGTGCATGTTGTCAGGAATCCCACCAGAAACCACACTGTCATCTACTGGCTTAGGGCCCCCACATGACCTCGAAACTGATTCAAACAGTTTCTCGATTTCAGGTGCACACCTAGTAAATGATCTGCTCCAGAAGTTATATCGAGGATTCTGTCAAAACAAAAAATAAGAGCATTAAGAGCCCGTGAAGATAAGCTAATTGCTATGGAATTCATATCAATGTGTATGTTTAAATGGATTAATGGGGTGTTTATATGGACACATTTACAGTTCAGACCAACCATTTAATGAATTCAATAAATTGGTGAATGAATCAACCCATAGCCTAATTGGATGACACGATGGTAACCCCACAACCCTTTTGAGTGTGACTGACTAGCCGGCAAAGGACCATAAGGAAGTAAACCAGTCAAGATTACCCATAGCTAACCGGTGGGGGCAAGGATTCGAACTTGTGACCATGTGGTTGGGATTACCCCTAATTGCCCATATGTTAAGAGGCCATCAACTTTTGCAAAGGCACAGACAAAATCAATAGAGGACATCACAATATCACAAGCATTACCTTTATGAGCTCGATGAAAGTGATAAGAAGTCCCCATGGATGAGGCCGGTTGACAATTAGGCGCTCCAATAGGACTCTCGTGATCTGTTCTTGGATTACTTCCTGCTTGATGCACCAATATATAAAATTCACAAATTAAGAACAGGGGCTGATTTTAGAACTTTCTATGATAATAGAATGCCTACATATGCTAGCTAAGGTGAACCAGCAGATTCAATTGCAATTCAATTCATCATCGAACACACAGAAGATCAAATCAGAAGAAACATTTCACCATTAAATTCTCAGGGTAAAAAAACACACCTGATTTGATTCTGAAAAGAGGTAGAGGAGAATGAAGGAGAAGTAATGCGTGTGGTTGTTTGGATAACGCAATTGGTTAGCAACAGCGTTCAAGAAGAGGTAACGCCCCTCAGTATCCAAGTCCATTATAAATGACTGAAATATATCCAGAGCAGCACCCACCAAATAAACAGGATATGAAACACCACTACTTGCCATCGACTGTGAATGAGCAGCTGTTCTTGCCTGCAGCTGCTGTATAGCCTACAGGAACGTGATTCAACAATTATTCGATGAAAAGAAAAAAGATTAAACATGATATAGCTATAAGAATTTCCAGAAACTGTAGCATGTATCATATGTACATACCAGCATCCCAACATAAAGTACAAGCGAGTTTATGAGAGGGACATTATAACGAGTCCCAGCACGGGCAGACTCAGTTGGAGAGAGTAACACTTTTTGTTTCAACTCACTAAGAAACAGAGACCCCTGTTGCCTTGTCTGTATATTGATCAATGCAAGAACACAATTCATGAGAACAATGAACATAGTTTTCATATAAATAGAGACAAAGAAAAGGTTTGAGTGATTGCAAAAGTGACTTTATAGAGCCTCATTTGAAAAGTACATCCAAATTGAAGAATGATGAAATTATTCTCTTTTAGATCTACCTTCAAGTATTCATCTATATCACTCTTTATCTGCTTTGTTTTAAGAGCAGCATCAACCTCGGAAAGAATGCGTGGGGATTGACTGATCTCTGCCAGTAGATCAATCTAAAAGCAAACAAAAGAGGTTTATTTTCCAAACTCAGAATGATTAGAGCAATTGTTTGCGAGGATTTTTTGTCGAATCATCACCTTTAAGTTGGGAGTAGAAGGATCAGGTAGCCTCATGTTGCGAGGGAATGCACTAAGAATAATATTTCGCATCTGTATGCAGCTCGGAGGGATAACATCACAGAAGCTGAAATGATAGTCACAAAGGAACTCTGGATAGTCATGCAGAAGAACCAACAACACCCTGAGTGTCCCCTTATATAGGAAATGAACCTACAATAAAGTTTATGAAGAAAAGAGATGAGGATGTGAAGACGAAACTGTATGAAAGCAATAAAATGTGAAATAACTTTTAAATAAATCCATTCAACAAAGACAAACCGCTTCTCCAAGTTCAGCATTCCTCAGAAATGGCTCCATGAACTGGAAAAGATCCACCAATAACCGCTGAAAATAAGGCCACCCTTTCTGAGCATTTGCTGCAGTGAGTAATTTTGGCATGAAACTCCTATGACTAACAAGCTCAAGCCATGCAAAGCTGAAAGAAAATCCTCAAGTAAGCAAAAGGATGAAAGATAAAGTGTTTGTAGTGAAAATTATTATAGAAAGAAAAGTAACAAAATATCAACCCAACAATGTATCTAAATCTCTATCCTGGAAGTTAATATGGATTTGAAAGAACAATGGTACTTATATAATGGAAGACAAACCTGAATCCTGGAACCTTGAGGGGTTGAAGAGCATGGAAAGCATTTGCTAAAGCAGTCAAAACCTGAAAACAACATACAAAAACAATAAATGAATACAACAGTTAAGGAACCACCAGCATCAGCAATGAAGAGATCCTGAGAATCCACCTGAAAGTTTGCACCATCAAAAACTGGTTCTAATGAACCGAAATCCAAGAGCCAATTAATAAATAGTCTGAAATATGGTCTGGGATTAAAGGATATCTTCTTCTCTTCTGAATCTTTCTGGATGAACTTTACTGTTACAGCAAGGACCTGTCATGGAAATCAAGAACTTTAAATATCTAAGCCAAAACAACTAAACTTTCATATACAGATTTCATACCTTAGGCAAAAGAGAGAGTTTACTGACTCCTTGATCCACAGGATAAAACTACAAAAATAAATAAATAAATAAAATTAAAAATAAAAGAAAAGCCCAAGAAGTTTAATCAAACACAATTACTAACAGGTCGAATAAAGATAATATCTATTGAAAAGCTAAACAATAGTAAGAGAGAGAATTAAACAATACTAACCTTCAAAACAGAATACACCAGTTTGGCATAGATATCAATAGCAAGGAATGACAGAGGTACTAAATGTGACTGAGAAGGACCTGAACTAATAACCTCAGATGATAAGCAGTGTGATACAGAAAGTTCCTGGAGGAGAAAGCATAGTTAGCGCGCATCTAAAAAGCGTCATATTTCTCACTTTGAATCATGAAAAAGAAAGACACTGAGAATTAACCATGAGCAGGCGGAAAAAACGATCTGATGCATCATCCCCTTTTAATAGGCCACTCTGGTGTAATTGTATAACATAGTGTGCATACGCCGACTCACTTGCTCCAGGAAGTTCACATATTCGATACCATTCAGCAAACAGCATGGAGACCTAGAAGAGCCAAGAATGAAAAGAGGCAGTTGCACCAAATAAATAAATTATAAGAGAGATGGGTATTTCTAAATTCTAAAGTAATGGCATACTGCACTGGCTGAAGAACATTATAGACTAATAGATCTAAAATATATACTTCCAATTTCAATTTTTTCAATGCATTAGATTTCGATAATGTTCAGCATTTCACATTTCCAATATTGGTTCAGTAACCATCTGAAGTTAGCCACTAATTTAAAAGGCACTCGTTAAGATTTTCCAAACAGCAACTACCCACTAAGAATGAAAAAGGAAGAACCAAGAAAAAGTAAAAACTGAGCTCTTGATATGATTTTGACTTGTGTCATTGCTTAATAATAACTGACCACAGCATTGTTCAGCTATAGCATTCACAGTTTTGAATCTACCTCTCTTCTATGAGCCAGGCAAGAAAGATGAAGCATATACTACATCCCCCACTTGTATAAAAGTCAGTAAACCCAAGCAAACAATTTACACATAATCCTCCATTGTCACAGATTTACAGCTCAGCCAAGCCATCAGTAAAATTAAACAAGTTTTAGTTGACACTGAAAGGCATTTCATTTTTAAATATCATAGCAGAAGAACTATTTTTCTAGTTAAACAGTCTAAGTAACCCTGCAAAAAATGTAAAAACAAACAAATGTTTTGCAACGACTATTGATTTCAATCACAACACATTTGCGCATTTAATACATAACAATGCATACAAGCTATGCGTGCATTAGTGTAGTAGCTTGTGTGCATTTACGAAAGGCCTCAGAAAAACAGGTGGATGCACTTGAATATTAGCCTATATATATATATATATATATATTTAAAGATGGATGCACTTTAAAGAAATGATGTTTACTACAATGCGCTATTTGGTTATAAAGGTTATTGTGAATGTTTGGCCTTGCTCATTGGGTAACCTAGATATGATTAATTTGTTTTGTTTCGGCTTGGAACGTTGCAAAGAACTCATTCTGAATTGCCAAGCTTGACTCATTCTGAATCATTAAGCCCGACTAATTCTGATTCACGCCCATGCCACGGGATATAATAGTAGTTGTAGGTTGCCAATGAGCGTTTGTGCCCTCTGAATATGTTAAGAAAGAAAATTGAGCTTTTTGCTAGTGTTATGGTATAATGGTTTTGAATGCCCTTATAGTTAAGTTTTTCTATTTTGAAAACAACTTGCATATACGTATGAAATGATAATTATAACTCTGATAGGATTTTGAACAGTAAGATTTTGTATCTAAATATTATTCCATGCCTATACTATTAAGTTTGCTTGATCTGGGGTTGGGAAGAGTTATATCACTTAAATTTCCTCACTATTTCCTTGATCCAAGAACTAGGAGCTTTAGTCTTAGCACTTGGAGCTTGATATGGATTTTTGGTTTCCTTTGGATGTTAACTAAGGCGTTTGTATTTTTGGTAGCCCATGGTGTATTCTTGATGTGGGGCTTACTACTCTAGGATGTAAATATTCAATTTTGGTGGTTGATGGTTTTTTTGAGGAAGTACTAATGATTAGTATTCAATATATAAGTGCTTTTTTTAAAGAAGGATTTGAGTATGTTGGGTCAGGCTTCGTATTGTCACAGTAAATGCCATGGCAGGGTCATGTCCCGGAGGTGGGGCGTGACACATGGCACCATGAGATGAGCAACAACAGAAGGAAATGCTAATTGAAACAAAATTATCAGAAACTACTCCTTGTCTAGTTTTATTCTATAACCCTTATAAAACTGAAAGTAGAATCAGACAACTAAGCAGATATGTAAGAAAAATACCTGTTCACGAAATCCAGCAGGGTCAGGCTCAACAGAATCAGAGCCTGTGTCATCTCTACCAGCTTGAAGGAGCACAGAAGCCTATCACAAAATAAACATAAGACATCAGTTTTTTAAAGTTGGTAATATACTAAGCAGAGTAAAAATAGCCATTTTGAAAAACCTTTTTGTCTTTAGGTTGTTTCATATTATCCTCCTTCCCGCTCATAAAACCAGACAAAGCAGAAGCATTAACAGAAGGATTTTTAGCTATCTCAACCAGCTGCCGTAATGACTCAGGAGAACCAGGCCTAGCAGCAAGCTGCAGATTTTAAAATATTCAAAATCTAGTTCATTAAGACCAATGCTGTGTATGGAAAAATAAATAAATAAATAATAAAGAGTAAGAGCTTGCCTTTGCAAGTGCATCCAGAAGATTTTGTAGCTCAGATATGACTCTGGAATCACTCATCACCAAAGTTTGTATGAGAGATATGGCAAACTCAGTTGCAGGCTCTGCACATCATAAGCAAACAATTAGAAATGCTAAAAGCAAATATCAGTAAAAAGTTATTGGCCACATACTATTTCTTCCTGCATCAATAAGTTTTGCCATATGAACATTGTACTCTGCTAGGTTCAGTAGTTCACTCCGTATCAGACCAACAGTAATATCTTTGTTGAACTTCCGCTCCTCATCAGAGTAAGTCACCTGCCAAAATAACATATATAATTTTAATCAACAGAATTTTAAAATTCAGTGATGAATGGCAAGGATAGGATGAGCCTAGACTGCAAATCTTTTACCATATTGCCACTACCCACCCAAACGAAAATTAATATTAATAATAAATCAAAAGGGGGAGAGAAATAGAAAATTCAAGGGTATGACATTACGAAACAATCAAATATGATTTGAAGATGATACTTCCTCCAGTACCCTCAAAAAGTAGTACATCATTATACAGTAGTATATAACATTATAACATGATAAGAATATATGAGTGTTGACTATATGTATATAAAAATTAAAAATAAAAAAATCAAGTAAAGATATTTCAGCAACATACCCAACTAGTCAACTCCTTAACAACAAGCTTGCTGACATCGCGGATAGCCGCCAGAATAGCAAGATGAGCATTTACACGCACAGTATTTGATGCATTCTCATACAATCCCTTGAACACCTTAAAAAAGATGAGGAAACCTCAAATCACGTGTACAAAATATTAACTCTACTCTACATTAAACCTGGTGAATACAATTCTACCCTACAGAAGGAGAATAACACACCTTTTGAGCCACTGCCAAGGCTGCCTCATCTCGACTAATGCACCTGAGAATTATTGCAGGAACTTCCGCAATAATACCCTGTCAAAAGAGCCATATAATTACATGCAATCACATCCTGATGAAGTTTGGAGAAGAAATTTCTAAAAGCAGAATAAATGATAATAAAAATAACAATGTGGATGCTGTAATTTGAAGCAATTCCATTTTTTATAATTAAAAGAATTCAATTTATTCTGAATTAGTCCACAAAAAGAAAGACAATGGGAATACCTGAATTTCTGCTTCTTTAGCATCAGTAGATACCAGATTTTCAAGCTGTAGAAATAACATAAATGGTCAAATTAGATAAAAGCAACGAATATAAAATAAAATATCCATAATAGTCAAATCCGTAGCCACCACCTTCCTATTCTTACATTCTTCATAGTCAAGTTTATGCATGGGTGAAATTGTTGATTTATGCTAAAATTTACATCATAAAAAGATTATAATAAAAGAAACTGAGACAATTATATAGATTATGTTGACTTATTTTACCACCTCGAAAACTCAACCAGCACAAACCCCCCCAATAGGAGCATAGGACAAAAACAAAATGAAAATAGCTGTCTTCCTCCAATATATTGTGCAAGTAATTAGAATTCATTAGGGATAAACAAAAAAAAAAAAAAAAACAAGCACGCAGATAAAATAAGATCAGAACCAGGGGTGAATAAGGAATACCATCTGATGATCCAAAAGTGTAATTTATCATTATGGGCAAAATACACGCACGCAGATAAAATAAAACAGAAGTAATGAACCTTCTCTGAAATAATCTGGTATTTATCCAGAGCATCGCCTGTGGTCAACAGTGGCTCTGAAATACTATTTCCATGACGCTCAGAGGTTGGTGTTGAATTTGGTGGCTGTACAGAGAGACCTGGCTCCTGCAAGAAGCAGTTGCATATTTACATGCAAGACTCCAAACTAAAAAGATCACTGATCACCATGCATAAAATAACCTAAACTACCTTTACAACATTAGACTGTTCAACAGGCTGCAATTCAGCTGTAGATGCTGAAGATAATTGAGCAATAGTGTCATTTTCAAAACCGCCATCACCCATTCCATTGCTAGGTGAGGAAGCACTACAATATAAACAGAATGAGGCATTAACAATAAAAAATTCAAAATTGTTCTTTGGAGGACACATACAGAACAACAGACAGCCAATAAAAAGATTCTAAATTAAGTTTGTAAAGAAAAAACCACCTATGAAGCTGAGATGAACTTGCATCTATTTCTTCTGATACAATATCCAGAGGCTGTGGAACAGAACTAATTCCTGCATTAACAAGGCCAGCCGAGTAAATTGCAGGGTTCATTTGCCCAGAGCCAGCCACATAAGCCCGGGACAGACCACTGCTACTTGGTGAAGGAGAAGGACCAACAGGCAAAGTATTTGAGCTTTGTCCCGATTGATTTTGCAGAGGTAAGCGAACAAAATCCTGTAGACAGAATTGAATGTAACTTGACATAAATCTTAATTAGTGTCAATACAGAAGCAAATAAGGCTAAGGACATCGTGTGTGCCTCATAAACTCGCTGTTGAGAATGGGATAAACGGCCAGGTTTAGGACGAAGTGCTTCAGGTAAAACTCCCATGTGTCCTGGAGTATAGACACCTGAATCAAAGAATGTGGGTCCCTCTCTATGCTTCCTTATAGCAAGCTGTTGAGCAATGGTTTCATCAATAGTTTGTATTGCCTGCATACAGTAGAATGATAAACCACATATGAGATCAACAACTCAACATTAAAGACAAAGCACAGGGCAACAGATTTAAAACCTTAAGATTCAATATGTTTAACCACAGTGAGGTTTAAGCTCTCACAAAATAAAAGCAGATCATATGTTAGTCCATCTTGTGTAAAAGAACCCTCCAAGCTATGAAAAAGGTTATCTTATGTAGCATCTAAGTTCACCACTAATTTGAACCCTAGAACACAAGCTAAATTCTCACTCCATATAACTTTAAAAGTTAGTTTTCAATTGCCCAATGCGGGAGAAATTGTTCATAGTAACATAACAAACATGAGCACAAAAACCTAAAAAAGGAAAGAGAAAGAAATATGACAGAAGTACATGATGGGTGAGTAACACTTTACAAAATCTATGCATACAGAGTCCAATGTCTAGAGCTCTTTCCTGTTCATTTTGGAGCCTATAACACAAATAAACTGGACAAGATGCTAATATAGAGGAAAAAAAAAACCAAGCAACAACCAAGAGTGACATCATTTAAAAGTAAAAGAAACCCAAGCTAGAAAAGACCTTCTCTGTTGCAGCTTGCTCAATCAATGCACAACCAAGGTCAAGGTTGTCATTAGTCACTAGTTGTACAGCTTGTTCAAGGAGCTCACTAGAAATACTTAATCCCTGAAGTGTACTCCGTAGCTGGCTCGATATTGAACCACGTAAAGGTTCCTAAAGGTCATAAAAACATTCGTCATACTTATCAGAAACCAAATTATGCATGGTAACCATCAAGCAGAACAATAACTAAAATAGTACACACACACACAAAAAAATAAAAATAAAAAAAAAAACACAGAAAAAATATTTTCTTTCTACCTTGCATGTCACATGAGCTAGACTTCCTGCTAAACTAGCAACCATCAGATGTGCAGCATTACGTATACGGGTCTCATCTGACTCCATGGCATAGTCCTGCCAATAAATTAATTCATGGATTCAGCAGAGGAAGACAGGACCTTTACAGCAATTTAAGTGAAGACACAGTATATTTAGGGAAAAGGGAAGGCGGGATGTAATTAGATGAAGGGTTTCTTCTTAAAACCTTCAAAACAAGTTCCTTCGTTGTCTGAGTAGCTATAGAAACACTGCGGTGCACAATGCTGGTAACTATCTCTTTTATAGCTCTATCCATGGCAATGGGAAGCACACTGCAGCAAGGAAAATAACAAATACTTAAGAACAAGGTAATAACTAACAGGACAAACAAATAAAGCAATTCCATTATGGCTGAGTTCCAGTTTGCGCTTCAGACCTTTGAAAATGCACATGCATGCCCAGAGCACGAAGTCTTGGATTGATGATAACTTGCTGTTCAATATTAGAGGTAGGTGTAGGAAGCTACAGCAACAGTTGAACATTTAATTAATTTATATCCAGTTCTATCAAAACAAACTTAATACAAAATTAAATAATTAATTACAAATGCAGCTGCCAAAATACCTGACTAACAGAAAATGGTGTCTGCCCTGGTATGATACCTTGACCAGAAGGAATTTGATGCTGATCTACTAAAGCTACTAGCTTCTCTTCCTCCATAAGTGATGCAGAAGGAAGATGGAGTGGAGAAGCATACTGAACCACCATGTGTAAAAAGTTATTGCTAATGGTAATAGCTAAAGTGAAATAGAGGTACAAAAAAGAGAAGCATATACCTGAGATAATATACGTGAGTGACCACCAGGATGAGATGATGTGGCAGCCTCAAGTGGTAGTTCAACCTGATTAAGAGTAGACACAAGTCCTGATTTGACATCGGTAACAATCTGGGATTGAGAAGACCCAGCATCTTTATTTGAGAAATCAGGATTTCCTTCTACTTCTCTAACCCTGTCTTTAAGAAGTGATGTTGGTGCAACATCCTTCAAATCCACACCAAGGTTTTTGAACAGCACCTGAAATTCAAAAAGAACGGAGAGAAAAACAAGTATTAAGACAATCCAAGAGACAGTATATGTGTAAAATAAAAAGCTAGGCATACATATATTTACCTCAATATCAAACTTGAGGTTCATTTTTAAGTTTGGCATTGCATAGATCTCAGCAAGTAATCCAAGTATACCCATGGTCCATGGATTAGGGGGTTGGTATGCTAGACTGCTTTGACATGGTTCCAATATCTGCAACAAGCAATGACAATATAAAATAAAATATCATAGAACACAAGATAAATAACAAATACAAGGATATTGCAGAAACCTTTGAGGTGAAAGGAATAACTGCAATCATTAGCCCTTTTTCATAAGCCTGCAAGAAAAACAATAGCTCAACACATTAAATACAAGAAGGCCTCCAGATTAGTGGGAACCAAAATGTAATGTCAAAAGAACTCCAAAAGCTACATTTTAAAAAATCAACCTCTATGATCAAAGACTTGGGATCAATCTCCCTAGCACGTAAAACTTGATTCCTGCCAATTGTTATCTTCCCTAGCCAACTTCCTAGATTTTTTAGCAATGAACGCTCTTCTGAACTTGACTTTATAAGTTCAGATCCTAACAGGACCTGAAAATTAATGATAATAATAAATAAATAAACAAATAAGATATAACCTATAGTTTTAACTTTTCTAATAGGCAGCACTTGTCGTATGAGTAGACAATGAACCTTGCAGTTTTCATACGTTGCTTGGACAACTTCCTTGTACAAAGCCTTTGAATTCACCTTGTCTAGGAACTTCAAGTATAAGTCATGAAAATTTTGCTCAATACTCGCTCTACGCAAGCAGAGATTAAACAGAAAACCAAATAAAACAACAAACAGGTGAGAAAGTCTCAAAATGGCTACAATGATCTATACATAATAGCATTATAAAGTAAAGTAAAGAACCAAATATTTAACTTCTCACCTTTTCATCACCATATACTGAGCAAACCAGGGGTAATACTGCTCTTTTAAAATTTCAGCAAACTCTTTTGCTTTAGTATCAACATTTTGAATAGCCAAATTATTGATGATAAATGAGACTTTATCCTGGACTTCTGAAGCTGGAGCCTGTAAAGAGATTAATGAATGCATATATTAGTTTAGTCAGCATTAAAGGAAAAAGGGATAAATTGCAACTCCAACTTTATAAAAAGTTACAGACTTCACATTGTTAGATCACAGTCAACATGCACACACTTGACTGCTGCCAAGATACACAATTTATAGCAGAACACAGTAGCAGCATTGGCATAGCAATACACAAAACAGAACACCTTTCTATATGAAGGCTTTCTTACAATGAGGAGACATCAGGTTAGTGGAGTAGCAATGACTTTCTAATAAATAAGCAATTAGTATACTAATTCACCTTGGGAAGAGATAAGAATTCCTTTATTCAAGGTTAAACAATAGAAATCCATAGCTAGACAAAACTGACACAGATTGACAAACACTTACCTCTATAGGTGTTTCTCTTCTCTCAGCAGCAGCAACAAGTGTTTCAATATTTAATGCTGACCCAAACCCTATAAAAAAGAATCAGCTTAAACACCAAAAGCTACAAACTAGATGTTTGCAGAAATATAATTACGGATACCCATAATAGTATAATGTAAAACAGTAATGAGTTTAGAATAAGTAATGTGTACTAGTTGAGTTTGTTCGATTTGGGCGAGTAAAACCGGGGGATGAAGTGTGCGCTGCTGCAGAATTGAGTGCACTCTGTGACTGTATTTTAGGAAATGACAAAACGCAAAAGTGAATATTAAAATTGGCAAACTCTACCAAACTATAAATAAACATATAGAAATAAGCACAGGCCTTTGGAATATTAGATGCGTCACTTGAAGGAACACCCACTGTTTGACTTGTGGAGGACAAAGTTTTCATGTGGCTAGGAATAGTTGAAATTTTCCTCTCATCTAAGGTACTCTGCTGTCTAGGCGGGAGCTGAACTGGAGGTGTTAATTGCATGCCTGATGATTGGGAGCTCATAGGTCCACCCAATGTAAATGGGGAATTCTGCATTAAAGATATTAAGTACTTTCAGTTCACATAAGTTGTGACCAAAATGGCCAGACTGAATTGATTTTGCACCATAAATGCACACCCCAATTGATTTAGTTTGAATTTAAGCAATCGAAACAAACAAATTACAAATACAAAGATAGCAAGGAGCCAAGGATTTCAGCCATTCTTCTTGGAGTAAGGCAGGCTGGAGTAACACAGGTATAGTCTCAATCAACGAAAAAAAGATATTTTCTTAATCCAACATAATAAATTTCAAGCTAAACTACAAAACTACCAGTTGACTCAGTCAGCATCCAAATTGCCCCACCCTAAGTTACCCCCTTGCACTGTAATTAAAGGGCATGGCATTCTCTAATGAAAAAAATATGGTTCTGTGGACAAACATGGAAGCAAGGCAGCATCTGGAAGATTTTATACTTGTGCATAAGATAATTATAGGATCCCACAAAATATCACCATGTCTTTGTCAAATTCTTCATGCATTTAAACCATTAAATGATACAGGAGACAAATCCCCACCCAAGCCCAATAATAATAAAAATAAAAACAATAATATATTCACCTCTACATTTGATGTTGAAGACTGGATAATTCCAGGAAACGGATCAGCAACAGCATTATTGCCTATGTCAGACTCAGAATGTGCAGAGGATATTCTTGCAAGTGCCCGTTCAATGTATAGAACAATATCCAAATGATTTACACGGAGATGAGATATTTGTAAGATGTGATTGCAGTATTGTGGCCACTCAATCAAACGTTCCCGAAACTGATCCAGAGCCTTAGTGCCAAAAGAAAACATCTGTGTATAGAGAGCCATCAGCAATATCAAGTCTACACAAACAGTTGAACCACCTCATTAAAAATTAAATTAAAGAAACAAATAAAATGGTACTTTTGAATCAGCAGGTTTCCGCAAAGCATCCAAGACAGCCCGCAAGGCAATTCCAAGAGTAAGATGAGTTACAAGCTGACGCTTGATAAGGGATCCTGAAAATTTTGGAACAATGAACTAAGCACAATAACTTCAAGTCCCCTTTTCACAGAGGAATTCAATTTCCTGAAATGGTCATTTCTGGCAATGATATAATGAAGTAAAAATTATGTTAAAAATAATCATGCATACATAACAAAAGGTTAACATCTACCAGGATGTTAATTATCTACCATGGCACTATAGTACAGATATACAAATTATCTTCAATTCCATTGAACAGGCAACGATATAAAAGTGACTAACTCCACCCATGCCAATTTAGGCAAAACCATGCCCAACTGGCTTATATATATATATATATAGCAAGAACCCCAACAATATCATAGAACCTCCAAGAAGATACAGAAATGCTCACCAAAGAGAACTGCAGCAATGGTAAGCTGTTTGTCAGGATATTTTGAGAAGAATTTATATTCCTCAAAAAGATTAGCAATCATAAACTCAAAAACTGCTTGTTCCCTGCAAGCAAAAATAAAGGTTAGGCATTATAGAGTATGCTTTGATCAATCACTGATCATTCCCAGCATGTACATGCAATAGAAATCCTTTCCCAATCCCCTAGGAAAAACTCTGTACAAAATATATTTAACATTACATACACATCTTCCTACCCCAAACCGCATTATGTGAAAGCATTACACGCTAACTCAATTTTTTTTTCTTTACAGAGTTTGAGAAGTGCACTTTCATAACAACATGCAAACGAAAATTATAGAAATTATACCCAATAAAATATTTTGACAGAATTAGGCATTTAAGTGTAGTAATTTGACAACAGGTGGAATAGCATTAGAAAAGTAGAAAACCTTTTATCAGAAGATTCTTTGAAATGAGAAAGCATTTGAATAATTGACTCAACCGACCGTTCCTCATGAAACATTTGTTGGAAATATGAGTTTACTTCTGCTTCAATGTCATCAGCATGAGCATCTGAAGTTGACGAATTAGAAGCACCAACAGTCTTAAGCCTTGAGTTAGAATTCATGTATGTCATATTTAGCTTCTCCAATTCCTCAGATAAGTAATGAGAGGAAATTAACCCAGTATGAGACTGAAGCAGCTGGACATAACAAGCAAATGGATTAGATGAACACTAATGAAGGGCACAATTGTTAATGAATTAGTCCAACAGCTAAACCCAAAACCTTAATGAACATGGAAGAAGCTTCCAAATAAATATTCAACAGTGTGTTAGGGGGATGAAAGCAGTTAGTTGAAACATCTTGAGAGCCAAACTGAACCTCCTTTAGAAACTTTAGGCATTCCTATAAGTAGCAAGACAAATTTCAGCCCAACAGTCAAGATTCTCACATTACAAACAGGAATAATACAGAAATTAGAGAATGTGAAAGTGAAACTCAATTTAACAAGAGAAACTACCTCATAAAACTTATCTTTATATGTACTTAAGTTGGTATTCAACCATTTCTCAAGATCTATGAGTCCTTTCATAGAGGCTACAGCAGCAAGTCTAATACTAAGATTAGAAGGAAGCATATCCAATACTGGTGAAAGAATCTGCATTAAAAAGGAATTTGGTCAATGCAAGATATATTATCTTTCCTTCCATGTTGTTGGCAAAGGAGGATAAAAGAGAGGGAAGAGGGCAAATGGGGAATGTTAGGCACAGATTGTATAAGTTTTCATTTGAAAGAAAAGTCTCCAACCAAAGGATGTGACTGTTCATTATCTAAAAGAAGAAAAATAATGAACATTTATATTACAAGAAAACAATTTTATATTATAAGAAACACAATGTACCTAAAACTCTTCAATTTGAAATTAACTCAAACCTTTAATTCTTGGCAGGCCTCCAAAACTCTGCTAATATTGTCTGTATCAATTGTTATAGCATCCACAAAACCCCTCACCAAAATGCTTGGATTGACATGCCATAAATAATGAATCATACCCATCCCTGGCGCATTTTTCAGTATCATAGGGAAAACTGTTGAAGAAATTTCATGCTGAAGGAGATTATACACCGTCTGCATTTGGTATAACAAGATTGCTATTCAATGTCAATACAGAAAACAATGAAAAGGATTCACAAGATACATTGTGTTTTAAGATCAGTACATTGATGTGTGACAAGCCAAGAAGTAAGAGTTCAGGGCAGTGCTTAAGAGGGTGCTCAAGAATGGATCGAACAGAATTTGCATGTCCCCTCTCAGCAAGCTGGCACAACACTTCCAGAAGATCAAGACACAACCAAGCATGGTTTGAATGTCCATGTTGAAACTTATGGTCATTCACGGCATCAACATAGGCCTGCTCATAAAGTGATGGCAGTTCAGATCAGCCAAACAAACCCAAAAAAAAAAAAAAACAAAAAAAAAAAAAAAAAAAAAAAAAGAAGATACTAAATTAAAGAAACATACCATTTGCCTCCCAGAATGAGCAAAGGTAAATACTTCTGGAGGAGCCACTACAGCATGACTAAGAAATGATAACTGCCCCTCAGAATTTTTCCAGATAGAGCCACAGACAGCTTGTAGAGGGAAGGGATCCTAAGCCACAAATGCAAATTAAACTACAAAACTAGCATCTAGAACATGGTAGTCACCCACTCATTCTAAACAACCAGGAGTGAATATTAGTACGTAAAGACAAAACCGCACCCACACATTAGTTTAAAAAATAACAAAAAAAACAGCATGATTAATAATAAATCTACAAGTTAAAGTCCAATTTGCACTAGTCTAAAGAAACCCTTTTTGCCATAAATCTAACATTTTCTTTCCTTTTCAGCTTATCACACTATTAGTCTATTCAATAAAAAAATTTAATTTATCAAATTTTTTGAATTTTTAAATTTGATTTAAGGAGAAACGGTAAGTCAGTAATCATAAAAACTTCTTTGTTTAACTTGAAATTTTGAAATCCTAATTTTATTTTATTTTAAAGCACATATCAAGAATAATGATAACTAAGTTTTACACTTCTAATAGTATTTCTATTTTAATATAATAATATAAATGTTTTAGGTCTTATTATTGAGTGTACATTCTCCCCACTGACCCAAATTTCTGGCACTGCAAACTGTATATGCAGCCAAACATCCACGTAATAAAGTGAACATGCTAAGGCACAGTTAAATTTGGCATACATACCTGGCATGCACATTTGTACATGGACATAAGAAAGGCAAAAGCTGCTTCATTAAGGACATAAAACCCTTCATGATCTAGATTTTTCATAACAGTTCCCCAATTTAGCCCAGGCGCCTGTGCAAATCAATAAGAATTAGCAAACAAAACACAGAATACAGACCCTATAATTGATGAATATTGATGAATATATAAAAGAAACAAGTAAACTCACTAGCTCCTTGATTGCATCAATAAGTACATCACCATTCCAAGAACTTGGCGATGGTAAATCATACACAGTGGTACTCCCAAGAGCAGCTCGAAATGTTGAAAATATATTCTGATTATCCTCCAGACCAGAGTAGGTACGAACAATCATTCCAAGTATCCTTGCAACAGTAATTTCAGTCAATGGTAAGAAAAGAGATAAGATTTCCTTGCATTGCAAGGCATTAGCTGTGCATCCATAACCCAGCTCTTTCATTGTATCAGCCATGCTCATTTCCTTTTCCATTTCCATTAAAAGCGCATCAAAATCATCTTCACTGTCTTCATTAAAATCATCAAAGTTCCTACAGCAAATAAAATTATAAAAAGATAAAAATGAGTTGGAAAACTAGAGTTCAAAATTAATACACACATATATTATGATGATTATGGTGATAACAATAATAATAATAATAATAATATTGTTATTGTAGTAATAACTAAATTGGAAAACTATAATTAAATTGGAAAACTATAATTAAATCGGAAAACTATAATTAAAGAAAAAATATGCATATACATGTGTGTGTATGTAATGTTATAATATGGAGTTAAAATTCCTATTATTAATTATTAAGAAATAATAATAACAGTCCAAGACTCTATATAAGAGTTCTTAAGTTCAATTCCCATTCACTCCATTCCCCTCAGATGCACCAAAACTAATAATAATGAAAATAACAGCAATAAGAAGAAGTCAATATCAGCAAAAAATACCTCCAAAAGTTGACTTCACGAAGTTCATCAGAAAGCAATGGGGATAAAATGAATTGGGATCCTCCTTTTGATTGGACAAGAGACAGCATGTGCATAAACAAATCTACATGCTTAGAAAGGCCTTCAGATTGATTAATCAACAATAGAATGCTCTGAATGTGTTCCACAGAATCAAAAGACATTTGATTTGAACATAATTCGACAATCTGGCCCATGCAGTAGCTTTTCCCTGAAATATATTAATAGGTTCCATATTGGAATATAAAGCATCAGTACTTTGTGTATCTAGCTGTCATTATATTCAATATAATAAAGCAACATTGATCTGAGCATAAGTTTCTCAGTAGTGATGGGTTAAAAAGGGCTTACCACACATTTTGACATCAGCATTCTCAGAATCAGACAAAGCAAGACCAACTTCAATTTTCTCAGATACCGACAACCGTAATGCATTACACAGATTTTCCAGAAACTCCTCATTAATTGTAACACCTCTTATGGACACACAGAAAACAGTGCTGAAATTAGGTTTATCCAAGATATACTTGAAAATTGAAGAATAAACTGCATCGAATTGAATATTCTTCAGGTCTTTTCCATAAATACTCAGGTAATCAAAGATGGTTCCAAGCAGCAGTATTCTTCCCTCAATTCCATATGTTGCAAACTGCAGTTAAATAGGCTAAATCAGCTAACTGATGCATAAAAGCCATGCCCACTAAATTCTTAACCCTTCAGGATTTCAAAAAAAAAAAAAAAAAAAAACATGTTTATGAAAGGGTTTCGTAAGATTAAATACTAAGCTTTCAATTGTGTGCTTTGTTTAAGTGCCTGACCCAGCAATTGCATTCCAAATCTATAATTTTGGCTCTTTGAATAGCCAAGACCCTAAGCAAAGAGAAGTGTGTCAATGGATGCTACCAACCCTCAAAAGTTGCAAATACACCCTAATTCCATAATAACCACCACTCTCTCCCAAGTAACAAGCTAAACCATCAGTGGTGAGACAAAGATATCTCACAACCCACATCCACAAAGACTGGACATCAGTGGTGAGACAACTTAAATAAATAAGCAAAATTAAGGGTTCAACAATGCCCATACAATCAAACAATAATTAAGGATCCCAAAGCTACAATCTTTAATAACGTACAAATACCACAAGGAATGAGAAATTCAGTGACAGCATAAATAGGTGCGTTCACATGAATACGCAAAATCCATCCACAGACTAACGTATCGATATATACAGCGATAGATAAATGGAAAGTAAGTATATAACCTGGCAGAGCTCCTGGAAGACCGAGTCAGAGTTGGAATCATTTAAGCTCTGCAGCAAATACCGAATCTGGGACGAAGTGGTCGAAGCGAACGGAATCATCGCGAAGAACTGAGCCTAGAGTTCTTCTTTTCTTTTTGGGGATTTTGTGAGTAAGAATAAACAGAGCAAAGTGAGATCGAAATGGATTCAGAGGTTTGATAGCGAAGATCGAACTGAAAAGGGATTGGAATTTGGAAACGATGAGAGAAACGTTGAAGTGGGGCACGATAGGGTTTTTTATGTGTGTTGAGCACTTGAGCCTACGTTGTTTGCCTTTGCTACTGTCAGTCTCTCTCTTCCCTTTTTCTCTTTTCTTGCATTTATTTTTGCCAATAATTCCTTTTGGGTACAATTCTTTTATTTATATACATGATTATCCCATGTATTATTTAATATCTAAATTTTAGCCCTAACTTTGTCCATAATTTTCATAGAAAAATGTGTCAATTTACCCTTAAATAAATAAGTGGCCAAAGACCTTGTGGTCTAGTGGTATCCCGTGTCCCGGTTAACACTCCTACATAGATGATGGGAATGGGTTGGAGCCTCAGTGGAGACAACTGTTGACTCATTGTGCTTCAGAGGTTGAGAAAGTAGGATACTACATTATAACAGAGTCAGTAGTACTCAAAAAAAAAAAAAACAAATAGTGAAATTAGTGTTTTTTAATTGAAAATTTTCAATGAGATACCATAAATTGACAAAATAGTGTAATTAGTCCATAATTTTAACATTTAATAAATTCAGTAACACTAATTAGACTAATGTACAAATTTTTGTTTTACTTGTTATTTTTTATTTTTTAAATTTTTAAATTTTTCTAAATTAATAGCCATCAGCTGTCAATGACAACTAGAAGATGTCCAATCAACGAACAAAACAACCATTGATATCTAGATTTTGATCTTAAAGCCAAAGGCCTTGTGGCAACTATTGATATCTAGATTTAGATTTTAAAGCCAAAAATCTTCCGGTCAAGCGGCATAGTTGTGACTTCTCAAATAAGAAGTCTCAGGTTCAAACCTCAATACTAATTTAGATTTTAAAGCCAAAAACCTTCCGGTCGAGCGGCATAGTTGTGGCTTCTCAAATAAGAAGTCGGTTCAAACCCCAATACTTCAGTAGGTATTTCGTCGGGATAGCTACATCCACCCTTATAATTTCGCTTCTCAAATAAGAAGTCGGTTCAAACCCCAATACTTCAGTAGGTATTTCGTCGGGATAGCTACATCCACCCTTATAATTTCTCCACTCATCCTAATAGCTACATCCACCATCTTGATCCACCCTTATAATTTCTCCACTCATCCTAACCTCAACCCTTCAAAATTCACCCCACCCTGGGAGTGCCCACCTTTTAGTATTTTATTAAAAAACTTCAAAAATAATAACAATAATAATAATCCTCGACTATAATCATTTTTCTCAATTTCGTCTTAAACGACTTTGGTGACCCATTTTTCTCAATTTCGTCCTAAACGACTTTGGTGACCCAATGTAGTCCTAGAATTTTGTGTTTTTGCTCAATTTAGTTCTTCGTTTATTATTCCCTCCATTTGATGTTTGTTAAACAATAGAATACCTATATATAAAACTCAACTAAGTATTCGTATATATGTTCTGTGTGTATATATACAGGAGAGTAGAGCTATTTATACTAGTGTAAAACTAATCTTAGCCACTGGTTCCTAACACTAAAACATAGGGCTAAGAGTAGATATCTCAACTAACCCTTATATCTATAACACCCCCCTCAAGTTGGAGCATAGATTTCAATATGCCAAACTTGTTACATATGTGTCACATGAACCATAAGACTTCACATCTAGAACCATAAGTTTTGAACCACTTGAACCTTCGAACCATGTTGTGCCAAGTCAGTCCACAATGCACCTTGTCGCACCAACAAAGCTTCCACAAAGCTACAAACCAGGCCAAACACCACAACCGCAGCGCACCTACCTCTCACACCCCACACCCTTATCACCGCTGCTTAACACCGCAGCGCACTGGCCTCTCACTCCACAAACCCTTATCACTGCTGCCTAACACACATGTTTTCCAGTTTTCTTGTTGCGTGCGCACAAACTGGTTCCTCCTGAACCATTCTTCAGCCGCCGGCCTTCCACAATAGCCGCGACATCTGCCAAGTCCACACCACCCCTGGCACATGTGCTGCCCATCACTGCAACACCCTTGTACAAGGACTGCCTCCAACTCTCACACCTTGGCACTACTCCAAATATGATACTAACCACATATTCAATTAACTTATACAAGCCATAAAAATACGATAAACCAAACATAAACTTTCAAGACTTATTGACGAGATAAACCAAACAACTCAAAACAAAAACCTACTGCCTAATTATTTATAAACTTTATCCTTCTCCAGGGTTGGTCATTTTCCAGCACAGACCTAGGGGTGAGAATAGGCTAGGCCCCTACGTAGGGGCCTACGGCCTGGCCTACTTAAGGCCTGGCCTGGTCTGGCCTGTTTAGTAAAAAGGCCAGGCTTAGGCCTATTTAAAAGCCTATTTATGTAAATAGGCTCAGGCCTATATGTAAAGGCCTGGCCTACGAGCCCGCAGGCTTGGCCTGTTTATATATATAATTTATATTTATTATATATTTTATTTTATAACTAATATCTTTCATATTTATAATATAACCCCCACTATATATATATATATATATATATATATATATATATATATATATATATATATATATATATATATATATATATATATATATATTAACCAAATAACCCTAATCGATATTCCCCATCCCAATTGAACAAATCCAAACGTGTGTCTTCATCCGCAATTGAAAAAATCTTCTACGTGAGTTGTTGTTTTATGCTTATTAGTTTAATTATTAATTTATTATTTACTTGTTTAATTATTACTTCTACGTGAGTTGTTGTTTTATGTTTATTGGTTTAATTATTAATTTATTATTTACTTGTTTAATTATTAAGAGCTAGTAGTCCACTGGTTTAATTTATATTGATTAATGTTTCTTGGTTTATTTAATTATTTGTTTACTAGTTTAATTATTAATGTTTAGTTGTTTAATTATTAAGTTTACTAGTTTAGTGTTTAATGTTTACTAGTTGAGTAGTTGAGTAGTTAAAGAAAGCAATGTGCTTGTATTGTAAGGATAAGTTATCTACTGGTGGAAGGGGGGCAAGCACTAGCCATCTTAAGAGGCACTCAGAGATTTGCTTGCAGAAAAAGTTGCATATCTCTCAAGAAAATAAGCAAACAACGCTACAATTTCTCCCGCCTATTGAATCTGGAGGAAATCCTTTCATTATTCCTGGTGGTAAATACTCCAATGAAAAGATGAGAGAGATTATTGCTAGTGCAATCATGGTGCATGAGCAACCATTTAGCATCGTAGAGGATGAAGTGTTCATGTGGGCTTTTGAATATGCAAATTCAAATTTAAGAAATGTCACTCGTAAAACAGCAAGAAGCGATTGTTTGCAATTGTATGAAGCTGAAAAGAATACTTTGAAAAAAATTTTGAATAATGTGAGTAAGGTTAGCATTACAATAGACAGGTGGAAGTCAAGTCACCAAGTAGTTGAGTACATGGTTGTAAACGGTCATTTTGTTGATGCAAGTTGGAACCTTCAAAAGAGAGTTTTGAATTTTGTCAAAGTGCCTCCTCCTAGACGGGGAACAGATATAGCAAATGCTATTTTTAAGTGTTTGAGAGGATGGGGTATTGAGAATAAAATATTCTCAGTAACCGTTGACAATGGATCTTACAATGACTCTTGTGTAAGAAGTTTGAAAGAAAATATGTCATTGAGCAGTAANTAATTTATATTTATTATATATTTTATTTTATAACTAATATCTTTCATATTTATAATATAACCCCCACTATATATATATATATATATATATATATATATATATATATATATATATATATATATATATATATATATATATATATATATATATTAACCAAATAACCCTAATCGATATTCCCCATCCCAATTGAACAAATCCAAACGTGTGTCTTCATCCGCAATTGAAAAAATCTTCTACGTGAGTTGTTGTTTTATGCTTATTAGTTTAATTATTAATTTATTATTTACTTGTTTAATTATTACTTCTACGTGAGTTGTTGTTTTATGTTTATTGGTTTAATTATTAATTTATTATTTACTTGTTTAATTATTAAGAGCTAGTAGTCCACTGGTTTAATTTATATTGATTAATGTTTCTTGGTTTATTTAATTATTTGTTTACTAGTTTAATTATTAATGTTTAGTTGTTTAATTATTAAGTTTACTAGTTTAGTGTTTAATGTTTACTAGTTGAGTAGTTGAGTAGTTAAAGAAAGCAATGTGCTTGTATTGTAAGGATAAGTTATCTACTGGTGGAAGGGGGGCAAGCACTAGCCATCTTAAGAGGCACTCAGAGATTTGCTTGCAGAAAAAGTTGCATATCTCTCAAGAAAATAAGCAAACAACGCTACAATTTCTCCCGCCTATTGAATCTGGAGGAAATCCTTTCATTATTCCTGGTGGTAAATACTCCAATGAAAAGATGAGAGAGATTATTGCTAGTGCAATCATGGTGCATGAGCAACCATTTAGCATCGTAGAGGATGAAGTGTTCATGTGGGCTTTTGAATATGCAAATTCAAATTTAAGAAATGTCACTCGTAAAACAGCAAGAAGCGATTGTTTGCAATTGTATGAAGCTGAAAAGAATACTTTGAAAAAAATTTTGAATAATGTGAGTAAGGTTAGCATTACAATAGACAGGTGGAAGTCAAGTCACCAAGTAGTTGAGTACATGGTTGTAAACGGTCATTTTGTTGATGCAAGTTGGAACCTTCAAAAGAGAGTTTTGAATTTTGTCAAAGTGCCTCCTCCTAGACGGGGAACAGATATAGCAAATGCTATTTTTAAGTGTTTGAGAGGATGGGGTATTGAGAATAAAATATTCTCAGTAACCGTTGACAATGGATCTTACAATGACTCTTGTGTAAGAAGTTTGAAAGAAAATATGTCATTGAGCAGTAAAATGGTACTTGATGGACAATTATTCCATGTTAGATGTTGTGCTCACATTCTGAATTTGTTAGTGCAAGATGGCCTTAGCACTATTAAAGATGTCATTCTCAATGTTCGTGAAAGTGTCAAGTTTATAAATTTTTCAGATGCAAGGTTAAAATCATTTCATGAAGTTGTTGAATTAAAAGGATTGAAAGAGAGGAAACTTGTTCTTGATTGTCCAACAAGATGGAACTCTACATACTTGATGTTGTGTACTGCGGCTAAATTTAAATATGCCTTTTCATATTACAATGAAAAAGAACCACATTATAAGTATGCACCATCATTTGAGGATTGGGACAAGATTGAGAAGGTTTGTCAACTTTTGGAGGTTTTTAACGATGCCACACATGTCATATCAGGTAGTGATTACCCTACTTCTAACTTGTATCTTGCTGAAATTCAAAGGGTGAAAAAGGCTATTGATAATGCAACTGAGTCTTTTGATATGTTCATGAGTGAGATGGAAATACCTATGAAAGCAAAATTTGATAAATATTGTGGGGAATGTAATTTGCTAATGTCTATTGCATGTGTTTTAGATCCAAGGATGAAGTTAAATAGTATTAAGATAACTTTTCCCTTGTTGTATAAAACACAAAGTGATGTTGATAAGAATGTGGAAAAGGTGAAAAGGGCATTAGAAGAATTATATCTTGATTATGTGAACTTGTTTAGTCAAGATGCTTCCTCTACTAGTGGACATAGTGAATTCAATGTTGAAAGCACCAATGTGGTTCATGGTGTACAGCAAATGGATAAAGGGATGCAAAAGATATTGACTATGGTCCACCGAAATCAATCAATTCCTCTTACAAAATCAGAGTTGGAGATTTATCTTGAGGAAAATCTTGTTATTCATTCTTGTTCTTCTTCATCTTTTTGTGCCTTAGGGTGGTGGAAAGATAATAGTTTAAAGTTCAAAGTTTTGTCAAAGATGGCTGCTGATATACTAGTTGTTCCTATTTCAAGTGTGGCATCTGAATCCACATTTAGTGCCGGGGGAAGGGTGATTAATGAATATCGTGCTAGCTTAAATGAACAATCTATTGAAGCTCTTATTTGTGGTGGGGATTGGCTTCGTAACAAGTATGGGTTGAAGAAAAAAGAAAAGGTAAGAATATTATTTTATATTACTACTTATTTAAAATTTAAAGTTTTATCTTGTAATGGACTTACTTATTCATTATCATTTTTTTTTTCATTGTGTTTGTGTAGGAGGATTCTGGACAAGAGGAGATTACGCTTAAGCCGTGACTTGTTTCATTTTATGTTTGAATATTGCTATGTTTACATTGTTGTTATTATGTTTGTATTATAGATTTATGCTTTTGTTGTTGTTAAACTTGTATTTATGTAGTTGTGTTGATCCATTGGACTTTTGTATTATGGACTTGTGGTACACAACTTGTATTAGTTGTACTGTTGAATTTTATTACGAACTTTTGGTGTTGGATAATGTATTATGAAATATGAACTTTTATGATTATTATAAACTTAGGTATTTTTTGTAAACTTTTTATAGGTATACTTGGCTTTAAAATGTAGGCCTTAAATAGGCTCAAAGCCTATTTAAATAGCTCAAAACCTATTTAGGATCTATTTACAAGCCTTTTTAAAAGCCTATATGAAAAATGTAGCGCGCAGAGGTGTTAAAACAATAGTTGTAACATAAGAGACTTGATAACGCAGTTTGAAAAAAAAAACCCTATTCTGCGAGGCACTTCTCAGTCTTGAGAATTTGCCTAAATCCACTAAAAGCACAATATTCAAAGTACATAGTTTTGGGACCAGAGATCACACAATAGATTGATCTTCTCCTATCTAATCTATTGTAACCTAAACAATGTACTACTTTCTAGGGGAATTTAGAATCCTCTCAAAAACCTCTTATACCTCACAATGTTGGCTAGGGAATTCGTGTCTTAGGTTTAGTTGAGAAGTTCTTTAAATACCAACTAATCAGAATAAAAACAGTACTAGTATTATTCCTAGTTTGTTTGGGATTTGATCTTCAGTCTTTGTGATCTTCTTTCCGACTTGAGTTGGGATTCCTTTTTGCCAATAATTAGGAAAAACTTTTTAATTCAACATTCTCCCCCTTTGTCAAATTTTTGGCAAAAAACCTTGATTTCTCCCCCTTAGTTGATCCTCCCTTTTAGGACTTGTTGAAATTTGAATCTTCTGTTTGTGACTTGAGTTCACAATGGTCTTGGGAGTATAAAGGAGCTGATTATAACAACATGGAATTGTTTTTCAATATTTGTAAAAGATCTGGATCATTTGTTCATCATTAGCAATCTACTCATTAGTGTTGTCACTTCATTCCACTACCCAAAGACAATGCAAAGAGAACTTAGCAGCAGCATACTGTTCCTTCTTCTTGATTTCCACTACATCAAGGATAATGCAAAAACTAGCAGTAGCATACTGTTTCTTTTTGGGACAGTACATCAGCAACAAAAGATGCTGCAACTATCCTATCAACATAATTATCACAAAAGCCATGTTTAACTGTCCTACCAACATAATTATCACAAAAGCCATGTTTAGCATGTTTAGCAAGGAAAATAAATGCAGTATAACAGTAAGGCCAGAATACTTCTCCAAAAAGCCAGTAAGACCAGGACCAAAATACTAGAAACTTAATACACTTCTCCCCCTTTTTGCTCAAAAATTTTCTGAAGGTGTTGAAACAGAGTTTTCAACATCTTGATCACCTTCTTCTTCTTCTTGACTTTCTTCTTGACTCCCAACATCTTGATCATCTTCTCCTTCTTCTTGATCACCTTCTTCTTCTGAGTTTTCTCCTTAAGTCTCTTCTTCTTCTTCTTCTTGTCTTTCTTCTTGACTGATTTCTTCTTCTGTGTCTTTCTTTAGTGCTTGCAACCACTGTAGTACCTCTGTTTTTTCTTCTTTGAGTTCTAGATGTCTCTTTGTGATCATTTTCTCTTCTTTCACTATTTCTTTTAGTATTTTCTAGAAGTATTTCATGAGGATGGTTTTATCTGTTGGATCTTCCTTTGGAGTGGTAGTTGTCAAGTCATTTTGGTGTGTTCCCTTCCTTAGTTTGATGGTTATTGAGAGTGTTTTGACTGGAATTGTGGGTTTCTGTTGCTTGAGTGCTTGTTGGACCAGCAGTGTGTAAATCAGGTTGGGAAATATTAGAGAAGCTTTGGGAGTTCCATTTCCTACTAAATTCATGATCTGGCTGTGCACAATTTCTCCAAAGTTGATCTTGATTCTTTTACCAATCTTGTATAGTAGTTCTGCTAGACTCCACTTAACAGTGTTTTCATGGAGTGAGGGCATCCAGTTAACCAGAGCAATCTTTTGGAGTATGGCATACTTGCTTGTTAGAGAGGCTGCTTTGATTTTGTTCTTCTCAAAGCTTACATTACCAGCTGTCAGTTCTTGGGCAACTTGTTCACTATTGATGCTTGTAGAGTTTTCTATGGTTGAGGTGCCCATGTAGTCATTAATCAAGGAGGGTGTAAAGTCATAGAATTTACCTCTTAGGTAGATCTTCCCGTACATTGGATCACTTGGGGTTGATGTTCCTGCTCCCAGATTGTTGTAAAATTCATGAATGACACTTTCTTCATATAGTTCAATGTTTGTTACTGTTCCAAGCAATTGACTGTGAGTGAGAATTTCTGAGATCTATTCACTATCCTTCATTTTATCAAGCACTAGGAGTTTTTGACTGATGATCTTTCTAGTTGTGAATTTTTCCCATTTTGTGGCATTTTGTTTGGTCAAAAATTTTTTACTGTAGGGTTTTGGCAGATTTGATGTGTTGGCTTGTGTACCACTTTCCTCTTCAGCCACTGTTTTCTTTTTTCTTTGGCAGTGTGTTTCCTTAGTGACTTTCTTGCACGTGTTCTTGTCCCCACATTTTCTGATATCTCTTCAGTTTCACTTGCTTCTTTCTCACTGTTCCAGCTGGTCTCCTCTTCTGTTTCCTTTTGCTTTTTCTTGTTTGTCTTTGGTTTTCTTGGAGGTGGTATGTTAGGTCTTCCTCTAGGGGGTCTGGCTGAAATTGGGAAATCTTCAGGTCTTTTAGCCCGCGGATCTGCCCCTTCAAATGGATCTACTCTCTTCCTTTTTCTCTCTATTTTGTCTGTTGATGGTGTTGGAACAGGGGTTTCAACATTTTGAGTCGGGAGGTGTTTTGTACGTGTTGGGACAGGGGTTTCAACACTTTGAGTTGTGAGGTGTTCTGTATTTAACATACTAGGATGGAAATTAATCTCAGTGTCCTCATTTTGAGGCTCTGTTTCTCTTTCTTCTTCCAGAAAAACATATAGATCCTTCTCAAGAGTGTCCGAGGGGGACGAATTTGGAACCCTAGGTTTGGGTGTAAAAATCCCCTTTTGGATATTCACTCGTTCTTCTTTCGATTCTTCATCTAACAGTTGACACGCCCGATTGAGGGCCAACGGGGATTGATAGAGTTTATCATCCGGATTTGCAATCACATTCTCCCCCAGATTAGCCGCCATTGGCATAGGGTTAGCTACTTCTTCATTTTCGACAGAGGGTGAGATCGGATTACCTGGAGATGCAAGATTTGAGGCGAGTGATGCTCTGTTGTCTTGAATCTCTTGGAACGGCACCTGTGACACATATACTGGGTTCATGATGATGGTGGTTGGGTCGCCGGTGTACTCTGCAACAGAGGAGCTGCCGACGCCTTCGGGTTGCGAAGTTCCCCTCCGAGGAACGTGAGGTTTAGCTTTCTTTGACCTTTTCATGTCTTGTGTGTTTCCCGAAGTGCTTGAGTTGATTTGATTGCGGGTTTTAACCATGTTGTGGGATGTTAATTTTGTGTAAGGAAGGTAGTGGTATGGTGATGGTGTGAGTGGAGTAGTGGTGTCGTGGGTGTTGTTTGGAGAGGACGGAGTCGTGGGAAGAAGACCACTAAGGGTTTTTATTTTGTGGGCTTTGGATGGATTTTGGGCCATAAGTGGGCCGATTAGATGAATTATGTTTTGTTCGTGAAGCACCCCTTTTTTTTATTTATTATTATTATTATTATCAAACAGCTTACACTTGGCATAAGCCAATTTCAGATCTTAACTTTGCAAATCTGTTTCCATCGAGTGCTTTTGTGAAGATATCTGCCAATTGTTTGTCGGTACTGATATGTGTGAGCGTTACAATTTCATCCTCAACTAATTCCCTTATGAAGTGGTGTCTAATGTCGATATGTTTGGTTCGCGAATGCTGAACAGGATTTTTGGAGATGTCTATTGCACTTTTGTTGTCACAGTATATGGTCATTGTTGATTGGTGAATCCCATAGTCTTCTAACATCTGTTTCATCCATAATAGTTGTGTACAGCAACTCATAGCAGCGATATATTCGGCCTCTGCTGTTGATAGGGATATAGAGCTTTGTTTTTTACTTAACCAAGACACCAAGTTTGTTCCCAGTAGAAAACATCCTCCTGATGTGCTTTTTCTATCATCCATATTTCCCGCCCAGTTTGCATCACAGTAAGCAGATAGGTGTTGGTTTGTGTCAAAGGAATACCATATGCCTAGATCAATGGTCCCCTTTACATATTTGATAACTCTTTTTACAGCTTTTAGATGTGTTTCCATGGGATTGGCTTAATATCTGGCACATATTCCTACCCCAAAACTTAAATCTGGTCTGCTGACTGTTAAATAGAGTAGGCATCCTATCATGCTTCGATACAGGGTTTGTTCCACTTGTTTTCCTTCTGAATCTTTAGAGATCCTCTCTGTTGTTGGAACAGGTGTTCTGACAACTTTGCTTTCATTCATCCCGAATCTTTTGACAAGATTTCTTGCGTATTTGCTTTGTGAGACAAAGATTCCATTTTCTAATTGCTTAACCTGTAGCCCCAGAAAGTAGCTGAGTTCACCAACCATACTCATCTCAAATTCTCCTTCCATATCTGTAATGAATTGGTTCTTGTAGCAGCTTTGTGTTGATCCAAAGACTATGTCGTCAACATAGATTTGTGCAATCATGATATCTTTGTTATGGGTTTTTACAAATAGTGTCTTGTCTACACTCCCCCTTTGGTAACCTTTGTTCAATAGGAATTGGGTTAATCGCTCGTACCAAGCTCGTGGAGCTTGCTTTAAGCCATATAGTGCCTTTTTGAGCTTGTAGACATGTTCAGGATGATATGGATCCTCAAAGCCTTTTGGTTGAGCTACATAGACTTCTTCTTTTAGGTACCCATTTAGAAATGTGGTTTTTACATCCATTTGATACAGTTTCATTTTTAGGATGCATGCTACGGCTATTAGAAGCCGTATGGACTCAATTCTGGCTACCGGTGCAAAAGTTTCTTCAAAGTCTGTTCCTTCGACTTGTGTGTACCCTTGGGCTACTAGTCTGGCTTTGTTCCTTACTATGTTTCCTTGTTCATCAGTTTTGTTTTTATAGACCCATTTTGTTCCGATGACATTGACATCTTGTGGTTTGGAGACTAATTCCCATACCTCATTCCTTTTGAATTGTTCTAATTCTTCCTGCATGGCTTCTATCCAGAATTCATCTAGCAGTGCTTCTGTTGTGTTCTTTGGTTCGATTTTTGATGTGTAGCAAAAATCTCCTTCAGACATCTTGTGGTAGTCTCTCTTTTTTCCTCTAGTCCTTATTCCATCTTATAGATCTCCAATGATATTTTCGAGGGGGTGATTTTTCTGAGCTCTTGATTTTGGTATGACAGGCTGTCTTTTGGTTTCTCCACCCTCATCTTCTGATTTGGTCTCTGTTTCTTCACCCTCATCTTCTGATTTGGTCTCTGTTTCTGTTTTTCTGTAGAGCCGTTCATTGGTGGTGGAACTGCTGTTTCAACAACTTCTGAGTCTTCTTCATTATCAGTTTTTCTTTCTGAATCTTCATCACTGATGGTTATATTTATGGATTCCATCACACTGTTTGTCTTGAGATTAAACACACGAAAGGCCCGACTGTTTGATGAGTATCCTAGGAAGATTCCTTTGTCACTCTTGATATCGAACTTTCCTAAGGATTCTCTATCTCTCAGTATGTAGCAGTTGCTACCAAACACATGTGTGTGTTTTAGATTTGGTGTCTTACCTTTCCAAAATTGGTAGGGTGTCATGTTTGTTTCTTTCCGTATGTACACTCGATTGATCAAGTAACATGCGGTATTTACAGCTTCTGCCCAGAACTTTGGTGATATTCTTTTATGATTCAGTAGGACCCTTGCCATTTCTTGTATGGTCCGATTTTTCCGTTCAACTACCCCGTTTTGTTGCGGTGTTTTAGGAGCCGAGAATTCGTGATGAATTCCATTCTCGTCACAATATGTTTTGAACTGTGAGTTTTCAAATTCTCTTCCATGATCACTTCTTAACCGGATGATTCTTCTTACCTTTTGATCCTTTTCGTTTTGTATTTTGTTGATGAGGATTTTGAAGGCGTTGAATGTTTCTGATTTGTCTCTGAGGAAGTTTACCCATGTATATCGTGAGAAATCATCAACGGTTACATGAACATACCTTTTTCCTCCTATGCTTTCTGTTTGAGTGGGTCCAAATAGGTCCATGTGGAGAAGTTCCATAATCCTTGAGGTATGAATTCCTGGTGTTCTTTTGTGGCTACTTCTTGTCATTTTGTTTTCAAGACAAGCATCACATTTTCTATTTTCATCAATGTCCAGTTTTGGAACACCTCGGTATGCCCCTCCTTTTAGTCCCTTTTTCATATCATGAAAATTTATATGCCCCATACGTTGATGCCACAGGAGTGCTTGATTGATGGTGGTTTGATTGCAGGTTAAGTGACTATCCCATGTGTAGCATTTATCTGAGGATCTTTTTCCCATCATGACACATTCATGTCTTTGGTTGTACACTTTGCAATTTTCTTTTGAAAATTCTACCTTCAGTTCATCTTCACATAGTTGACTTATACTGATAAGGTTTGCTTTTAAACCTTGTACCAAGAAGACTCTTGGTAATCTGGGTAGACCATGGACATTTAGTGTTCCACTAGCAATGATTTGCCCCTTTTCTCTATCTCCAAAGGTTACATGTCCCTCGCTTTTGTAATGGATGTCCTCTAGATTGTTTGGGTTTCCTGTCATGTGTCTTGAACATCCACTGTCAAAGTACCAAACACTCGTCTCTTTGCTGATTTTTGAAGTATAGGCTGTGATTGGTGTTTGATTTTTTCTGACCCAGACTCTTTGGGCTGGTTTTTGTTCTTACCTTACCTAGATTATGTTATGGAGATCATTTTGCCTTTTATAGCAGTATGCCTTGATATGTCCTAATTTGTGACAGTAGTAACATCTGATTCTTCTTCGGTGTTGAAAGTGATGTTGCAACACTTCTCTGTTTTCGACTGCAGAATCTTTTCTTGTTGTTGAGTCTGGTTGTACTGTACCTTCAGTTAGTCTTCTTATTTCCTGTAGTAACCTATCTTCTTCTTTTAGCGATTTCATTAACTTTTCTTGAGTTTCTTTGTGAAAAGTATTTCTCTTTCTTTTTCACTTTTAAGAAAGTGATTTTCTTGCATGAGATTTAGGTTTACTTTGATGATTTTTTCCCACTTGGCATGCAGTTGTGTGTAGGAGTTTAATAGATCTTGCATGTCCCCCTCTGATTCATCATTGCCTTCATGATTTGTGAGAAAGGCCACAAAATTTGTGTTGTTCTCTTCTTCACTATCTGAGTCGTCACTCAAGGTTGTTACATATGTCTTGTTCTTCCTCCTTAGGTAGTTTGGACATTCTGACTGAATGTGTCCATATCCTTTACATTCATAGCACTGTATTCCATCTAGGTTTGAATTTCCTTTCTTCTTGGTATTAATGGATTGGTTTTGTGCAAATGATGGATTCCCCTGATTATTTGAGAAGCTTTTGTTTTTGTTTCTAAATTTGTTAAATTTCTTGAGAACTCTGTTGAAGTTTTTTGTCAGCAATGCAATGGATTCTTCCATGTTTTCAGTATCTTCATCTGAGTTGGTTTCCTGTTTTGATTGAAGGGCTATTCCTTTACCATTGGGCTTTTTGCTTTGCAACATCTCAAGCTCATATGTTTTAAGGTTTCCCATTAGATCACTTAACTTATAGGTATTGAGATCTTTGCTTTCTTGAATAGCTGTTACTTTCATCATAAATCTTTCTGGTAATGATCGTAACACTTTCTTTACTAACCTGTTTTCAGGGATGGGTTCTCCTAAGTTATAGGCTTCTCTAGCAATTTCTAGTATTCTTCCATTAAACTGTGTGATATCTTCTTCTTCCTCCATCTTCAGATTTTCAAATTGAGTTTGGACCATTTGTAGTTTTGATTGTTTGACTGTCGAGTTTCCTTTATGATGATCACACAATATATCCCATGCTGTTTTTGCTACATTTGTGGCAGCAATTAGTTTGAATGTTTCTTCACTTATGGCTCCGTAGATGGCATTCATAGCTTCTGAGTTATAGTCGAATTCTTTGAGTTCTTCTTCGCTCCAATCAGCACGACCTTTTGCTTTGTCATTGTCATCAAGGGGATGTTTCCATTCGTTTTCAACAGCATTCCATACTCTTTCTCCTTGGGCTAATATGTAAATCTTCATTCTTGCTTTCCAATAGGAGTAGTTTGTACCACTTAGGGCTGGTGGCCTGTTGTTTGATAGTCCTTCTCTGGGGAATTCCATTAGGATCCTGCTAATAACTTAAGCAGTTTGGCTCTGATACCAATTGAAAAATGTAGCGCGCAGCACACAGAGGTGTTAAAACAATAGTTGTAACACAAGAGACTTGATAACGCAGTTTGGAAAAAAAAAACCCTATTCTGCGAGGCACTTCTCAGTCTTGAGAATTTGCCTAAATCCACTAAAAGCTCAATATTCAAAGTACATAGTTTTGGGACCAGAGATTACACAATAGATTGATCTTCTCCTATCTAATCTATTGTACTAAACAATGTACTACTTTATAGGGGAATTTAGAATCCTCTCAAAAACCTCTTATACCTCACAATGTTGGCTAGGAAATTCGTGTCTTAGGTTTAGTTGAGAAGTTCTTTAAATACCCAACTAATCAGAATAAAAACAGTACTAGTATTATTCCTAGTTTGTTTGGGATTTGATCTTCAGTCTTTGTGATCTTCTTTCCGACTTGAGTTGGGATTCCTTTTTGCCAATAATTAGGACAAACTTTTTAATTCAACACTATATATTAAATAGGCTTTTAAACAAGGCTTCAGGCCAGGCCAGGCCAACTGTAGGCTCAGGCTTGAGCCTAAAAAAAAGCCTACATGCAGGCCCAGGCCCAGGCTCAGGCTTTAGATTTCCATAGCAGGCCCAGGTCTAAATTTCTAAAGCCTGGCTCGGCCTAACCTATTTCCACCCCTACACAGACCTATTGTTGTCTGCGCCACCTCTTCCACTATCTCTATCATAAATTGCCGGTCACCCCCAATTCCAAACTGTCGGCGACAACCACCACCATCATCTACTACTGTTGTCCACCACCATCTGTTGTTACTGTCCACCACCATTTGCTACTACTGTCCAGTGTTGGCAGCATGGTTGTTCACGGCACAAACAACACAAACCTGGAGAATACCCCAACAAAACTTCTCACTCTCCACCTAGGTCAAACCTCCTCTTCACGACGAGACTCCTGGTGTGATCGTCGTCGCACAAGATCATCGGAAAAAGGCCTCACGCGCCGGCGTGTGGTCACCAGAGCTTCGGTCAGCGGCGGCGCGTGGCAGCTCCGCTTCCTTTGGCGGCGTCGCCTCCTTGCGCAGATCAATGCCCACTAGGCTCTGATACCATTTTAAACAATAGAATACCTATCTAGAAAACTCAACTAAGTATTCGTATATATGTTCTGTGTGTATATGTACAGGAGAGTAGAGCTATTTATACTAGTGTAGAACTAACCATAGCTACAGGTTTCTAACACTAAAACCTAGGGCTAAGAGTAGATCTCTCAACTAACCCTTATATCTCTAACAGTGTTAAATACATAGACAATTTAGTAATTTCAATATTGACATCTCTTTACTCCTAGACTTGCAAAGTGTGAAATCCCTCTTTCTTTTACGATTTACTCCCATAATTACTCCCAAACCTACGAATATAAAATTTGATTCACAGGTCTGGGAGTAATTCATAAAAGAAAGAGGGATTTTGCCAAGGTTGAAAAAATCGTTAGGCGCCTAGGTTTTTTTTTAGTTTTTAATTTTTTTTTTAAATTTTAAGTGTTAATAATTGTAAAGTGTTTAATATTATAAGTCTTTACACTTTAATAGTTAAATAGTTAATACTTATTAAGTTATTAATTACTCCGTATTATTTATTAATTATTAGTGCATTACTTATTAGTTTAATTTAGTTATTACGTAGTAATTATTTAATTAAGTTATTACTTATTAGACCATTAGAGTATTAGTTAATAAATTATAACATTAATAGCTTAAATGTTTAAGATTTATAATTAAAAAAAAAACACCCAGGCGGGCTAGGAGGCCTAGGCGGCGCCTAGGCACCCGGCCGCGGGGGAGGCCGATTTCGGCCTTCCTCGACGCGGTCGGGCACAGTCTAGCGCCTAGGCGCGATTTTTGCAACCATGGATTTTGCACTTCGTAGGCGTAAGAGTAAAGAGATGTCAATATTGAGATTACTGAATTGTCCATTTATTTAACACCAATTTGACAAAATAACAAACAGAGGACTATATTGAGCAAAAACACAAATGTTTGGGACTCCATTAGGTCAGCAAAGTCATTTAGAACGAAATTGGGAAAAACCACTATAATTGAGAAATATTTTGAATAACTCAAGCACAAAATAATAAAAACATTTAAATATAATAACTAAATTGTTAACTTTTTTCAAATAAGTGTTTTAGTTTAAAACTAAAAATAGTATAAAATTAACAAGAGTAATACAAATGTTTTGAATTAACTATATACTAATATTTATTTTACTATTAATTAATTATTTTAATTATCATGGTGGTTTATGTTAGGTTTTATGTGAATTTTGCATATATATATATATATATATATCTAAAAACTTAATAAGTCTCAATCAAGGTTATATCCTTGATTTATGTCCATCTTTTTGTATGCTAATAAATGTATACATTATACTTTAAATGTTGTACACTTCAATGTTATTAGACAAAATTGCCCCTAATAAATTCTTGTTATACAAAATTACCCTTACACCGTTATAACACCGTTACTTTAACTCCATAATTATTACCATACACATATATCTATCATATCTTTTTCCTATTCTTTAATTATCATTTTATTAAAATCATTATATAATTAATTTAATGGTTATTATATTTTAATTAAATTTCTATGAATGGTAAATCATATATGTGTATATATAAAATACATATATTATTTGTGTATATATAATTCAAATTAAAAATTTTAATTAATGTTTTAATATTGGGCACGAATTTTCGCGCATCACGCGTAGAAAATACTAGTATATATATCTCACATAGGGTCAAAGACTGAAATGGGAAACAAATTACTTTTGTTGACAAAAATAAGAAGCTTTTGAAAATTGGACTGAAGTGGAAAAAAGCATTTTGGAGATGCATTTTATGTCAGAAACGCATCTCCCAAATACGTTTGTTAATTTTATTTGTTTTTTCTCACATGTTGGCCATAGACGCAAGTCTCACTTGTGTTTCATGTATTAAAAAAACAGTTGGTCGCCACAGAAGCGTAGGAGAAGGCGACCAACTAGTCGCCTTCTCCGACGAAGGAGAAGGCGACCAACTTTTGTTTTTTAAATACATGAGACGCAAGTCCCACTTGCGTATGTAGTCAATATGAGAGAAAAATAAACTAAAATGTACAAACGCATTTGGGAGATGTGTTTGTGACATAAAACGCATTTCTCAAATGCTCTTTTCTCACTTTAGTCCAACTTTCAAAAGCTTTTCATTTTTGTCTACAAAAATAATTTGTTTCTTATTTTAGTTTTTGACACATCTCACATATAACCCAACCCACTGCGGGTTTAATTTTTTAAGACCTTGCCCCAAAAAATCTTATCAATAAAGATGGGAGTAGGGTACGGTGGATATCCATGGGGCTAATTGGAATTATCATCAGAATTCAAATCTAAATGAATTGTCCATCAACAAAAGTCACCATCTATTTAAGATGACGATGTGTTACGTATTGTGTTGGGTTTTAAAGGTAGTGTGAACTAATGTTGATTTTTTTGCACTCAATTTGTAAACTCATTCATTAATGCACACAAATTTGAATATATATGCAAACGCGACACACATAAACACAAAGAGTCACAGTTGCCTCCACCGAGGCTCGAACCCACTCCAATCATCCATGTGGGAGTGTTAACCGGTGTTAAACCCTAAAGCCCGTTTATAGATAAGCCCATTAGGGTTTCCTCTATTTTGTATAAGTAGTGGTAGTCTGTACAGTTCTACATATTGAGATATATATGAATACACATTATTCTCTCAAGTTCTACATGGTATCAGAGCCTAAACCCTAGGACCCAATCCCTGCCGCCACCGCCGCCGCCTCGCCGGAAGTCCCATAGATCGTGAACTAATTCACGTTCCACTTCGGCCTCGTGGTTTTTTCTCCAAACTGACACCACAAGTCCCTCATGAACGTCGTCGCGAGCATTCTGGTCCAACTCCGGTCGCCGTTCGCCGCCGCACGTGCCGTCGCCGCCACCGCCGCCGGGAAGTCCAGGAGTTTTCCGGCCATATCTTCTTCCTCCGATCTCCGATTGAGTAGCCGTTGCCACCATTGGACTCGGCTTGAGGAAACGCATCTCCTAGTGCCGATCGTTTCCGCTGCAGTCGCCGGTCACCGCCACCGGCCGCCGCCGTTCGCTGCCGGCCGCCGCTGTTCGCCATGGACTTTTCCGGCGAACTGACCAGTACTTCAAAACAGTGTATTCTCTTCTTTGTTTTACCTATTATGGCATCATCTACACATTCCTTTACTTCCTACCCTATTATTACGGTTGATAAGTTAGTTGGGGGTGAGAACTATGTATCATGGGCTGCATCTGTTAAATTGTGGTTCAAGGGGCAAGGAGTGTCTGCACATTTAGATATGAAAGGTGTAGATGTTAAAGAAAAGAAGGATGAGTGGGAGAAGGTCGATGCCATATTAACAAACATGTTATGGCAGTCAATTGACCCTAAGCTCCATAACATTTATAAGACTTATGAGACATGTTATGAGGTGTGGAATAAAGCGAAGAATTTATACACCAACGATGTTCAGGGTCTCTATTCACTAGTCACGAAATTCGCAAATGTCCTTAATCATCGTGGAACTGCTGATTCGAATATGTCTGAATACTTAGGCCAGATTGAAGCTATACAACAGGAGTTCCATAATCTCATGTCACATAAGACGGATGCTGATGAGCACATTAAGCAGTATGACAAGTTCTTTATGGTGTTTGCTCTGGCTGGCCTTAGTCCTGACCTTGCACATGTTCGTGATCAAATTTTGGCTAGCCCTACTGTACCCACATTGAATGAGACTGCTGCTAGACTACTCCGAGTTGCATCTGCTCCTCCTGTTGAGCCCATTGGAGATTATTCTATTTTAGTCTCTCGAACAGTAGAGAAGGAGCTGTTTGGACATACCAGTAACAATGGTGGTCGCCGTGGTGTCCGTAGATGCGAGTACTGTAACAAGGTGGGGCACACTAAGGATCGCTGCTGGAAGCTGCATGGCAAGCCCTCACGTTCTGTCAATATGGTGCAGACCACTGGTTTAGAGACTCAGGCTCATAGTAGTTCTGCCCCAAATGACTATGAAGAGTACCTCCAATTTAAAGCCTCTTGAGAAGCCACTACCACATCTTCCTCCAATACTGGTACCTCTTCTCTCGTTTGTCTCTCTCATTCCAATACTCCTAATACTTGGATACTGGATTCAGGTGCCTCAGATCATATTTCTGGTAATGTCTCGCTTATGTCTAATGTTTCTCATTCTAAAACTTTACACATGATTACTTTAGCAAATGGTCACCAAACTCCAGCTGTTGGTGTTGGCCAGGCTTCACCCATTCCCTCTTTCCCCTTAGAGTCTGTGTTATATGTGCCCAATAGTCCTTTCAACCTTATTTCTGTGAGTAAAATCACCCGTACCCATAATTGCTCTATAACCTTTTGTGCTGATTCGGTTATTGTGCAGGATCGCAGTACGGGGAAGGTGATTGGCACAGGGCTTGAGTCACAGGGTCTTTACTACATGCGAGGGGGTGTTGCTGCCAGTGCATCCACAGATCCACCTTTGCTTATCCATAGTCGTCTTGGTCATCCGAGCCCATCCAAACTTCAACGGATGGTTCCGGGTATCTCTGTTGAGTCTTTAGATTGCGAGTCGTGTAATCTTGGAAAGCAATCCCGTAAGTCTTTTCCAAGAAGAGTCAATAATTGGGCTGTGTCCCTCTTTGATTTAGTGCATACAGATATTTGGGGTCCTTATCGAGTCAATTCTACCTTAGGTTTCCAGTATTTTGTAACCTTTATTGATGATTATTCACGTTGTACTTGGGTTTTTCTAATGAGAAATCGTTCTGAGTTGTTTAAAATCTTTCAGAATTTCTGCAATGAAATACAAACCCAATTTGGTACTCCCATCCGTGTTTTACGTAGTGACAATGCCAAAGAGTATTTATCTGCTCCTTTCCAAACCTTTATGCAATCTCGGGGTATGTTACACCAAAAGTCCTGTGCTTACACACCTCAGCAAAACGGGGTTGCTGAGAGAAAAAATAGGCATCTGGTAGAAATTGCTCGTACTATGATATTGCATTATCATGTTCCCTCTCATTTTTGGGCTGATGCTATCCTTACTGCATGTTATTTGATCAATCGCATGCCATCATCTGTTTTAAACAACCTTACCCCATACTCTATTGTATATCCTTCTGTTAATCTTTTCCCTCTTCCTCCTCGGGTTTTTGTGTGTGTTTGTTTTGTCCATAACATGACACCAGGGCGGTCAAAGATGGATCCTGAAGCCGTTAAGTGTGTGTTTTTGGGCTATTCCAAGCTACAAAAGGGTTATAGGTGTTATTCTCCGTCACTCAAAAGGCACTTGTGTCTGCTGATGTCACCTTCATTGAGTCATCCCCTTTCTTCCAGCCTTCTCCAAAAGACACCGGTCGAGAAGTCCTTCATATTCCTTACCTTGGTCCTCCACCTAATCCTCCAGCTGCCCAACGTCCTCCACCTGATCCTCCAGCTGCTCCTAACCCCCCACTTCAGGTTTATCATCGCCGTCCTCGCAATACACCAGCTGAGACTCCTATTGACTCACCCAGACAATCTGATCCTCCTGCTGCGGTTCTACCAATTCCACTGGAATTTGTCACTGATCCCACTGAGGCACCTACTGATCTTCGTAGAGGTACACGTTCTACTTGTAATCCCCATCCCATATATACCTTCTTGAGTTATCATCGTGTGTCTTCCCCATACTATGCCTTCCTGTCTCATCTGTCTTCTATGCCTATACCCAAGACTACTAGTGAGGCTCTCTCAGATCCAGGTTGGTGCCAAGCCATGTTGACAGAAATGGAGGCTCTTCAATCCAGTGGCACTTGGGAGTTGGTACCTCTCCCTGATGGTAAGACTGTTGTTGGATATCGATGGATTTATACTGTAAAGGTGGGCCCTGATGGTAAGATTGATCGCCTTAAAGCAAGGCTGGTGGCTAAAGGCTACACGCAGATCTTTGGTTTGGATTATACTGATACTTTTTCTCCTGTAGCTAAGATTGCATCAGTCCGCTTGTTGTTGTCTTTGGCTGCCATTAATCATTGGGACCTACACCAGTTGGATATCAAGAATGCTTTCCTCCATGGCGATATTAAAGAGGAAGTTTATATAGAGCAACCACCTGGGTTTGTTGCTTAGGGGGAGTCTTCTGGCTTGATTTGTAAGCTTCGCCGCTCTTTGTATGGTTTAAAGCAGTCTCCACGAGCTTGGTTTGGGAGATTTAGCTCAGTGGTGTGTGAGTTTGGTATGGTTCGAAGTGAAGTTGATCATTCTGTGTTCTATCGCCATTCTAGTGGGAAATGCATATATCTTGTTGTGTATGCAGATGACATTGTTATTACAGGAAGTGATCAAGAAGGCATATCCAAGCTGAAAGAGTATCTCTTCAGTCGATTCCAGACTAAGGATTTGGGCAAGCTGAAATATTTTATTGGTATTGAAGTAGCTTAGTCTCACAGTGGTATAGTTATCTCTCAAAGGAAGTATGCTTTGGATATTCTATAAGAAACTGGTTTGTTGGATTGTAGACCTGTGGATAATCCAATGGATCCAAATGTTAAACTTCTACCAGGACAGGGGGAGCCATTGTCTAACCGAGAGAGATACAGGAGACTAATCGGGAAATTGAATTATCTCACAATCACTCGACCATATATTTCCTTTGCAGTCAGTGTATTAAGCCAGTTCCTTGAAAGTCCTTGTGATACTCATTGGGATGCTGCTGTTCGGGTTCTGAGGTACATCAAAAGAGCCCCAGGGCAAGGTTTAATGTATGAAGATAGAGGTACCTCAGGTTGGGATATTCTGATGCAGATTGGGCTGGTTGTCCTTTTGACAGACGATCTACCTCAGGTTACTGTGTACTCATTGGTGGTAATCTTATATCTTGGAAGAGTAAGAAACAAGATGTTGTTGCTAGATCCAGTGCTGAAGCTGAATACCGTGCTATGGCTCTTGTCATGTGTGAGTTGATATGGCTGAAGCATTTACTTCAAGAGTTACAGTGTGGTCAAGTAGCTCAAATGACATTAATATGTGACAACCAAGCAGCTCTTCATATTGCCTCAAATCCTGTCTTTCATGAGAGAACCAAACATATTGAAGTTGACTGCCACTTTATCAGGGAGAAAATTGCGTATGGGAGTATCAAGACTAGCTTTGTCAACTCTGCAGATCAGTTGGCTGATATCTTAACAAAGTCTCTTAGAGCTCCTAGAGTTGGGCATATTTGTAACAAGCTTGGAGCATATGATCTATACTCTCCAGCTTGAAGGGGAGTGTTAAACCCTAAAGCCCGTTTATAGATAAGCCCATTAGGGTTTCCTCTATTTTGTATAAGTATTGGTAGTCTGTACAGTTCTACATATTGAGATATATACGAATACACATTATTCTCTCAAGTTCTACAACCGGGACACCGGATGCTACTAGACCACAAGGTCTTTGGCGAAAAGAAAGAAATTAAATAAGAGAAAAACGATTATATTCAAAGATGAGTTTATTTTGTTATGTAAAAAAATAGGCTTATTTTGTTATTGACTTACTTATTTAGACGGAAGTTTAGAATTTTACTTTGATAGATTTACCCCTTAATTGATATTATAGAGGATTTGGATTGTTGATTATGCGTATGAATTCAGAGTGTTAACTTTTAATCATAGTCATTGATCTCTTGATTTTTACGGCTTAATTTTGTTCTCATATCACCATATATATATATATATATATATATATATATATATATATGCACACATACACACACAAACAAAAGTTTTTCACGTGCATTGCGCAAATGAGATAATGCCCAATGTTTATTTTTAAATAAGTACTTCAAAGTATATCAATGCAAGATTATATAGGAGATGTTAATGCATAGGTAATTGAATGTCTAATTTGTTTATTTAAATATGTAATTCAAAGTATATGAATGCAAGATAATATATGAGAGATTAATTATAATTGTCACTACAATAAATATTTGCAAATTTGTAATAACGTTAGTATATAAATTTGTTCAAGTGAATTACGAATTCAACATTTGGAAATACTGGTGAAAAACATTATAAAAATCCTTTGTAAGTTAGAAAAAAAATTTCCACATGAGTTCTTTGATTCCATGGTGCACTTACCCATTCATTTATCTTATGAGGCTAAAGTTAGCGGACCTGTTCATTATAGATGGATGTATCAATTTGAAAGGTATAACTTTTTAAAACATATTTCCCACTAAAAAATAAATAAATTTAAAAAAATGAGTGTTAGTAAATAAGTTTTCTGAATAGAAAACAGAGAATGAAAAATGAAAAATTAGAAAATAGATAACAAAAAATTGAAGTAAACGGGCCTAACCTGTTTGGAAACCCATAAGATTTTTTTGTATATAAATGTACAAATGTTCTCATATAAAACCTCAACTGGCTCCATCTTGAAGACATAGGCTCTTTAAATAAATAAATAAAAAAAGATTGAGAATTCACTTCTAGATAGATTGTGTGCTAAATCAAGATAAATCATCAAGTCGTTTCTTCAACTCTTTACTGTTAATTAGGCTGTGAATCCCATTCAAATCTGGACGGGAGTTAGAGTAAGCTGCAATTGAAAGGGGAGCCAAAATTGTGAAGATCGCGAGATTTAGAGGCCAATTCTTCACTAGAGTATTCGTCAAATATAGCTAAGTTCTAGCATGATGTTGTTGAATTCTACTGTGTACACCGTTGAATGATTCATGGAATCATTTCTTAAAGTAATTGTGAATTGGGTAGTTGATAAATGCTCATTTGTCTATATTTTTCTCCCTTTCGCTAAGTCATTTTGCTTTTAGATCATTCCAAATTTCATGAGAATTAGTGCTTATTTGTGTTATTTTGCAAGGAGTATGAGTTAGAAAGTATTGGAAGCAAAGATGGTGATTTTCAAGCACTTTAGATGAATTTGGAGTCAATGAGAGTCAAGGAGAAGTTATAAATATGGGTGCAACACTTCCAAGGGAGCCTAAGAGTTGTATTTTCAATGGTATTTGATCATTTGGACAAACTAAAACAAAAGAGAAGCAAAAGGTCAATGCGTTGAAATTTCTGCACGTCGACATCTTAGTGATTGGACGATATCTCGGCCTATAAAGATTCAAATTGAGTGATTCTTGTTCCATTTGAATGAAGACTCAAAGGGCTACAACTCTCATTCAGACATTAAAGTTTTAAAAGGAAGACAAAGGGGTCAAAATCGTCCAAACTTTCAGATTTCGTCCAAATCTGTCACTGTTCGGTATTTTGACCATATCTCAGCATAGGAATGTCCAAATGAGGTGATTCTTGCACTATTGGAAAGCCAATCTGAAGGGATACAACTTTGATGAAGACCATAAAAGCTAATGAAGTGTTTTTGATGGTTAAAAATAGCCTAGAAGGAAAAGCAGTTGCACAGAATTTTGAGAAACGCACTGTAAATTGCACAAAAGCATACGACCATGCATATGGCCGTATGAGAGGCCGTATGGCACCTACTCTGTTCAGTATTTAAGCTCTTTTTGAGCATTTTGAACTCGATTTTGACCCATAGTTGAACCCTAGACACTCCCATTCACTCCCTTTCATATTTTTAGGTTAGATTAGGTTTAGATCTATGTTTTTTAGCACTTTCGGAGCTTGTAATCTTGAATTTGAAGCTTGGATTTCAAGATTCCACCAACCATTTCAATAGAAAAGCTTTCTTTCCTTTATCCCTTTTCTTTTGCAAGATTTATGTTTATTACTTGTGTTTTTGTGTTCTTTATGCTATTTAATTATGAGTAGTTAGTTTATGAGCTTGAGTTAGGGTTGTATTATCTATTTTGATGCTTAGCTTGTGATTATTGTGAAAAAAGGGAAGAAACCCATTTAGGGTTCTTGAGTTTGAATTGGGTTTATTTCTATCTTTCAATGATTAGTGTACAATGATTGTTGTTTGTCTTTGAAAAGTCTTCCATCTCAATGAGAATTGGATGGGAGACTTGAACCAACCCAATCTCAAACCCATTTTCTCTTCTATGGAAATAGCGGTAGATTTGGGGCTTAAATAGCTTTTGTTCTTCAAGAATTTAGGTTGATACACCATGGAAATGGGGCAATCCTTGTTCTAATCTTTGTGGAAACTTGGATCCTTTAGTGCTTGCCTCAAGAACCTAGGGTTAATGTTCTTCCCCAAACTTAAGGGTTAAAGCATCTAGATGGTAATGCCCCTAACTTGAGTCCTATTTCTTTATTTTGCACGTATCTATTGTTTATATGTGTTTGTTCTACCTTGTTATTGTTTGCTTAGCTTCTTGTTGATTTCCTTGTGCTAGTGCCTAGTTTTGTGATTGCATATTGCGTGCCATAACCCCCAATCCTCAGCGGAACGACATTTCACACCCGTACACTCACCATCACTCATTTTTGCTACACATCAGTAGTCTTGTTTATGGGATTCCCCCTAGATGTAGGAATATTCGTACTTTGAATTGGGTTACCAAACGAGCCATGTGCATTCTTTACAATTTGCAGCTTAGTTAACTTCTTCTTTGCTGCTCGTTTTATGTGTGTGTTTAGATTGTTCAAGAGATTATGTCATGTTCATCATTTTGAGCAAGATTAATTACCACAATGAGTTTGATATTGCTAAGTTAAATCTAAGCTTTAATCACTCAAGCTTTATTAGACTCTAGGTTAACCCCTTAATTTCATAAATACTCTGTAATAACTAAGAAAATTATATTTAGAAATAAGAAAAAGATATAAATTTTAAATTTTGTATGAGTAAATTTAAACTCTAATAGCACATTTGGTTCATAGAATGAATTTTGAGAGAATAGGAATGTTATTCCATAAGGAATGGAATAGATAAGGTCCGTAAGAATAGAACATGAATTGTATTCTATTGTTTGGTTCATTGAAGGAATATTCTTTAGGATTTGTAATTTAGTGTTTGGTTGGTTAAATGAATAGAAATGGAATATGTTTTTAAAAGAGATCAATGCGAGCAAAATATGCAGCAAATATAATCATGTGGCCGATGAATGACTAGCTGGCAGAAGTTACCAAGGCAGCAAAGAACGAATATAAAAAATCAAACTGAAACTTCATCTGATTTGTTGGGATGTGAAATTGTAATGGTGTGTTTCGAACATAGACTTGTAAGGATGTGAAAAAATGGTATAAATAACATTTATTTCGCTGATAATGAAAAATCTTTTTGTCTCATGTTATATTATGGGGTGGCATATCTATTAAGTTTTTGTACAGTATTGCAATTACTTCTGTGCATTATGGGTTATAATTATGTGTATTACGTTAAAAAAATTTGTGTACTACGTTAAAGAATTCTGTGTATTACATTTGAGAATTCTGTTTAGTACATTCTAGACATGTTATGGGTTGAAATATACATTCAATGTATTACAAAGTATCATTATATGTATTAAGAAGTATCATTCTATGTATTAACCCAACTGGTTTGTATCTATGGATATGGTATGGGATGAAATATACATTATGTGTATTACAAAGTATCAGTCTGTGTATTATATGTTATATTTCTGTACATAGTGCAATATATGATAATAACATCAAATGGTTTATGTTGTTGTGCATGTTATGATTGATGACAAATAATTCTGTGTATCCTAAAGTAACACTCTATGTATTACGCGTAATAATTCTGTGTATAACACATACAACTTCTGATTTGAAAAAAGCTAACAGAACAAACACCTACACGCGGATCAACTTATATCACTGATCACATACACACATTAAGATACACTTTGATTATCCTCTGGATTTGCAATTGACCTAAAATGACAAAAATTTGAACCTCTAGACCTTGGATGCACAAGATATCCATCTCCAACAATATTATAAATAACATCTTTAACTTGAGACTGAACAACCGATTTTGTTTTAGATGCAGCTATATGAGCAAGATGTTTTCGTCCCCTTGCTTTATTGTATTTCTTTTCAATCATAGTACTTACCTTTCTATTACGCAACCCTTTCAACCGCTTGCTTGATGGATCCTTTATTCCTTTATAATATCGCTTGAGGATTCTATGTCACAATCTTCATCTTCAAACAAAATAGGACCACACTCAACTTCAATTCTTCTCTTGGCATATGAAACTGCTTGCTTGCAAATTTTTCGTCCTTCATTATTTTCTTGGCAAGAAACAACCAACCTTTGAAATTTCCTAGTGATTTCTAAAGTCCAAACAGAATAGGCAACATTATAACTCTTGAGATGTGGATGCAAAATCAACATTCTCTCTTCAACAACTTTTTTAGTCCATCTCTCCAAAATATATTTCTCAAGGACTTCAGACACACAATGCACATTTAAAATGCGTAAACAATGACAACATAGAATCCCCTTTTCAGTGAACAACTTGCAACTACAGCCAATATCCAACTCTCTAATGTTAAAAATCCCTTCATGCCTAATAATATCAACCTCAGGCCTCCAAACATGATATTTATACACACCATCTTCAAATAGCACACACTCTTGATAGCATGCTGCCCATTTAAAAAAATGTTCTTCAAACAAGTAATATATCTCAATCGTATAAATTTCCCTAGCATGTGAAAGAATCTTAACGTGATCCATAGCCATTGTAGGTACACCTTGGGAACAACGAACATCTTCAACATTCTCTCTACTTCTCCACTCTAAGACAACACCAACAAACGAACTATAAAAATCATATAGTCCAGCAGTTTTGGATAACTTTCTAGAGATAGAGTGATTTGTAGTTTCACTCCTTTGTGAAGATAAAATACCAATGGAAAAATAATCTTTGATAAATGCAGGGCACCATTTTTCTCTACATTGATAGAGCTATTCAATCCAAGAATTATTATGACATTTGTATGTTGTAACCATCCTGAAATAAAATAACGTATATATTACCTATATAAACCTATTCAAATACTATAATACATATACAGAAATTGACTGAAAAATACACATAATCATAAGTCTAAATAATGTCTTTTATGTATTCTAAGGTATGAAATTCAAATTCATAATGCATAGAATTGTAACATAGAATACACAAAAATGTTCAACTGAATACACATAATCATATGTCTACGAAATATCATTTGTGTCTAGAAAAGGTATAGAACTCTAAAATTTATAATGTGCAGAATTATATAAGAGAATACACATAAACTCTCACTATAATACACATAATCCTAAGCCTAAATATTATCCAACTCTATATATTGAGGTATGAAATTGAAAAATTTATAATGCACAGAATTATATACCAGAATACACAGAAACACTTTCTAGAATACACAGAATCTTAAGTCTACTAAAAGTCATTTTTGTTTACTCATTTATGGAATTCAAAATCAGAATGCACAGAATTGTATAACAGAATACACATACACACTCAATAGGACACACATAATCCTAAGTTTAAGGTTAAATCAAAATGCATACCTTGTCCAATAAAGCTCAAACTTTGTCTCTGTATCAGTATATTTCAGCAAACAATTGAATATGTCTAAAAATCTTTTGATTTATTAATCCCTTGATGTGTTTCTTTGAATTCTCACCAATATGCCATATACATAGGTGATGCCGTGAGCTTGGAAAAACTTGAGAAATAGTAGCAGCCATAGCAGAGCATTGATCAACCATTAATCAAAATGCATACCTTGTCCAATAAAGCTCAAACTTTGTCTCTGTATCAGTATATTTCAGCAAACAATTGAATATGTCTAAAAATCTTTTTGATTTCTTAATCCATTGATGTGTTTCTTTGAATTCTCACCAATATGCCATATACATAGGCGATGTCGTGAGCTTGGAAAAACTTGAGAAATAGTAGCAGCCATAGCAAAGCATTGATCAGCCATTATACTTTGTGGACTTTTGTCATCCATAGATCTTAAAAATGACCTAAACAACCATACAAACAACTCAATCCTCTCGTTTAGTAAAACCCACATCCGAACATGACGTTCATACAATGGTGATTCATACTAACAAATGGGCCACAAATCATATCATATTTGTTAGTACGATATGTTATATCATGAACTAACACATCTCTAAACAAATCATAATCCCGCTTCATTTTCCATCCCTCCAAAAAAACTACACAACCTTGACTCATCATCCACTTCAAAATCAAAGAAAAAATCATTTTCACTTGACTGCCTTCGCCTAAATATTTCAATCAATGTGTTTGAGTAAGTTCCATCCAATTTGTTCAACATTAGTGCATAAAGAGTTATATGCATCCCTACTTGTAAAACCAACAAGTAGTGACCTCCCTCCGATTGTGTTTTAAGAAACCTTATACCATCCGCCATAGAAACATCGCTCTTCTTCAAATCCTTTAGATAGGAAAGATGATTCGTAGACACTATTCTATATGACCGTAAAAGATAACTCTTGCTCGGTGGAACCAGATCATGATTATGAAGCTTCTTGTGCTTTGTCATAGTCCACATCCCATTCCCATCTAAATCAAATTGAACAAATGCACAACTTGTCTGAACATCAACTTTTGAATAACATCTCTTTCCTAAATCCCTTTTGATAGGGAATACACCCCGGGTATACGGCCTTAAGTACGTTATACGTATTTTGGTATACAAGTACGGGCATGAACCTATAAAAAAGATTTTAGTCCTACATGAAAGGGGCTTTTTCCTCCCCTTCTCCACTTCTCTCTAGAAAGACTTGAGAAACCAAGCCCTCTCCTCTCTCTGAGTGATTCAAGATTAAGCAATAAAAGAGATGAATTTGAGGGCTAATTTTCCATTCAAGATCATGCTTTACATACAACTTCTATACGTATTTTGTACATTGGAGTGCATGAAGAAATTAACACTATCAAATGGCGCCGTCTGTGGGGACCGCTGCTAGAAGCCTATCCTCAACCATCAAAATGAAGAAGTGCAATCTGCGAATGGAGGAGGAAAATGGCATCCACCATTTTTGAGATGCATGTTGCACATCCGGCCAAAGACTAGCTCTTGCAGTCTAGAACTTGGAAGCAGAGTTCAAGAAAGATAAAAATCACGAGTTTAATCTTTGCATGTCTTACTTTGAGCAAATCTACGAAGACAACGCTTTCTTTAAAAAAGGGTCAATTGGCGAATTGAAGCTCTTGGTCGACGGCGAGCAGATTAGCAACATCAACCACCACCAAAAAACGGTGAAGCAACATCATCACCTGCAAGATCGCCCGTTGATTTCCTCTCCTTGTGAAACCAGCAAGCACAAACATTAACCTCAGCAACCAAACATAACCAGAATGATTGCCTTCATCTCTCCAATCACTCTCCACACAACCCGGAATCCCCCAAAAAGCAATTCTTGTACATTTGCTTCGCATACAAAGGCGGAATATCACTAGAAAAGTGATTATTCAACGAGTTCAGTTGACCTCATTATTTTTGCTCGCACTTTTATCTCCGGCACTCCCTTTGTGCACCGCTGACGGCCACCGCCACACTGCATGTCTGCATCTCGCCATCCCCTCATGTCACCCGCTCCAGCCGGCAACCATCGCGGCCTCTGCCTTCATCGACCTACAACAGCCCGGTGACTCTGGATCTCCCCAGCGTCTGTAGCTCTTTCCGGCGGCCTGAACCAACACTGTCAACCACCGCAACCCACCACCACTTCTGCCGCCCGAATCCGCTTTGCGAAGCACTGCCCCACAAATCTCTGCTGCCTGCTTGCCGTCCGGCGTGGCTCAGTTGGCTTGTGGTTCTTTGCAGTCTCTTTAGGTTGGCAGATGTGGGCGGTGGAGTGGGAGTAACAAGGAAGAGTGGTGTCTTGGTCCTCTTAATGCTGAATTTGGCAGTGCATGAGGAGGGATTGCATGGATTCTGATTGGTCAATGGTGGGTGGCGGTTCATGGAGTGTTGTGCTAGAAAAAACAAAAACAAGAAATAAGGAAAGCTCAGCTATTTTCTATTGGCTTCATGTGGTGGTGGATTGTGATAACCAAGGTAGTGGAAGGAAAAATTTCAGAAAAGGTAGAAATTAAATGGTGCAAGAAGATTACCAAGACCTAGACTCACACGTGTCTACCTAAAAAATGGGGTGTACATGCATTCGCATGATCTCAACCATCCTTGCCCAATCAAAACTTCATGGAATTTGGTCTGTATGGCATCGAGGAAATGATAGGAGTGCACTCACCCGGTCACATGCTGAGAACGTGTCACCAAGATGTCCAAGCATGCACGTAGTCTTGAAGTTATGCATATGTACGTTGGTCGGAGTCTTTTCTCTAGTTGGCCTCCCGATTTCGCTCTACATTTAACATGGATTATTGTGGCCTTGAATTCTCCATAATTCTTCTGCTTTGCCCTTTGACCTTGCATCACATTTTGGCAAAAAGGGTGGACCAAGGGAAATCAAAACCAAAATCTGGGAAGAGGTTCGTAACTTCATAAAATTGAAATACCCGTGCAACGCGCACAGCTCCGGTCGCGCCAACCACAGCGTAAATGCTCGGGCAAACTAGGGAAAAGGCCAGGAATGGTCCTTCCAAGCTTTGGAGCGGAACAGATTTTGATCATGTTCAAATCACTGAATTTGCTCAGCATGAAATAAGATAAAGGTGATCGGGCTTCGTACACCTCTTTTCCAAGCAGGTTCCCCGAGCAGATCTCTAGAATCATCATCTTTGAGCATGTCACGCTGGTCTAGGATTCATTAACGGGGCACTGGACAACCACGCCCATCTCTCTGTACTGCCCGGTGCGTTCAAAGCTCCCCAACCATCTTGAGCAGGTGCACCTTGGCATTCCCCGAGCTGGTGATCCGAGAACCATTATAAAGCAAATTGTGCTCCGTAATATTATTGGTTGTAGTGGGTGGTGGTGGCGTAAGATGACGAACCAAAGTGGTGCAGGGTGGCTGGCAATCTCATATGCTGCATAGTTAGCTTTGGAAAAGCAAAACCCAAAAACAAATTAAATCAAAATGGAAGTGAGTGGCTGACATGCTGGTGCGTAACATTGGAAAGTGAAATGTGAAAATTTGTAGAATTTGTAACATTTTAGTGTCTGAACAGGTCAACCCGTTTAACCCATTAAGAACTCGTTAATAATATCGTGTTAACCCGTTTACACGAACCTGTTAATAACCCGCTATGAACCATTCTTATAATGTTATATTTTACTTATTTAATAATTAATATAAAAGGAAATTAAAAACTAAAAACCCTAAAAGACTTGGAATTTGGAAAGTTCTATTATTATTTAGTTATATTTATATTTATTCTATAAAATAATCTTTCACGTGAGAATTTAGATGGTTTTAGACTTTTAACTCAATTCTCAAATTTTTATCGTGAAATTGTCAAGGCTTCAAGAATCAAATACTCCCTTGATGGCTGAACTAATGAAGCTTTACAAATAATCTACTCCGTAATGCTTTGATCGCCACTAGTTACGGTAAGTTCATAATACTTGCAATATTGTATGTTTAATTTCGTTTCATTTGGCCAAGGACCTTGTAGTCCAGTGGCATCAAACCCTTCTCTTTATACGGGAGGTGGTGGGTTTGAGCCTCAATACTGATTCAAAAAAAATATATATATATTATATAGCGCTGTTTTCCTTACTTGAATTAAAGCAAATAATTGTCCAATTACCCGTGCGATGCATAGATAAATTTTTTATTATATATTTAGATAATAAAAATAAAGACAAAATTATAAAAAAAAATTAATATTGAACATGTACATTTATTTGATTATAAGATTAGTGCAAAAGTATTACTCAATTTATTGAATAACATATGACTTGTTTATCTACAACAATTACTTATGTAATTATATTATTACTAAAATAAATATGAGAAAAATTAGAAATAATTTAATTATAATTATAATAAAAATAAATTCAACGACCAATATTTAGTTTAATTATCATAATAATTATTAGACAATTATTAATAGTCAATTACGATAATATATGTGTAATTATACTTTTATAACTTAAGTATATTCATGTTTACTGTATCGCATTTAGTTTTTTCTTCCTCCTCGATATTTGAATGAATAAGAATTGTAATGTAGAATTGTACAACGAATAGGAAAATAGGTAATAATCTAGGAGGACTGTTTTGGGCGAGCAGCTTAAAGTGAGGATTTTGTTTTTATATATAGTAGTCTTATTACGATAGAATTGTAGTATGATAGGAATTGTAATGTAGAATTGTGATGCATAGGAATTGTAATGTAGAATTGTACTTTTGAATATTATTTTATTGTTTTAATTGTTTTAATGTACAATATTTTGGGCGGGAAATAGGATTTCGTTTTGGAGGATTTTATATATATATATATATATTATAATAATGTACTAATCCTAATGTATAACAATGTTTTGATGTTATAGGATTTCGTGTTTAAATATTATTGTACTTTTAATATTATTTTATTATTTTAATTGTTTTAATGTACAATATTTTGGGCGAGAAATAGGATTTCGTTTTGGAGGATTTTGTTTTTATATATATATAGATATAGATGTACTAATACTAATATATAACAATGTTTTGATGTTATAGCTAGGATTTCGTGTTTTAATATTATTGTACTTTTAATATTATTTTATTGTTTTAATTGTTTTAATGTACAATATTTTGGGCGAGAAATAAGATTTCGTTTTGGAGGATTTTGTTTATATATATATATATATATATATATATATATATATATGTATATATATATATATATATATATGTATATATATATATATATATATATATATATATATATATATAGATTATATAGATATGGTGGTTGTAAATAGTAAGTAGTTATCAAATTAATGTAACCTTACAATTGCTTCATTTTCTTCATTTTTAGGATTTCTTGTTTTAATATTATTGTACAATATTATTTTATTGTTTTAATGTACAATATTTTGGGCGGGAAATAGGATTTCGTTTTAGAGAATTTTGTTTATATATATATATATATATATAGATATAGATTATATTTAAAATATATTATTTTTTGAAACCAAAAACTCAATAGCATAAATTAGTTCAGAAGAACCGAAATAGTGTCAGGAATATTTAATATATATTATATTATTATATGTGTTTGTAAACTGCAGTGCATTAATTCGTAATTTCGTATACATTATATTTAATATATATTATATGCATTTGTAAACTAGTTGTATTATATACATTATATTTAATATATACAGTGTTGCAAAAATCGCGGCCGGGCGCCTAGGCCGCCTAAGCCGCCGGCCGACTGTTTTTTTTTTTTTTTTTTTTTTTTTTTATAAATTTTAAATCTTAAACATTTAAATTATTAATGTTATAATGTATGAACTAATACTCTAATAGTCTAATAAGTAACTAGTATTGCACCCGTGCGATGCACGACCATTAGTAGTTGGTGATTTTAAACAATAATAATTGGATAATAAATTGGAAAAATATGGAAAAGAAGATATTAAAGTACTCCCTGAAAGATTTAAAGGTAACGATGTATCTTTAGGAGGATTTAGATATCTTATTCATGATTTGTAACGTAGGGGAACATAAAAAAAAATATGTCATACTTTTTATGGGCAGTGAATATCTAATGTTCTGCAGTTTCTCAAGCTTATTCTTTAAAAAAAAAAAACAAAAAACAATATAGATCATAAGGATGCATAAATAATACATGTGAAAATGTGATATTAATATTACCTCTTTGTCGTAAAAAAATGCATTCTTTGCTCTTGCTTTGCTTCAACTCGGACTGATACACTCTCATTTGTACCTATTTTACTTGTGTTTTTATTTAGGTTTTATAGTCAATTGTGTGATAAAATGTTGTGTCCAATGCTTATTTCCATGTTTTCATATTTAAAATGGTATAATGCTTGGTTTAGATGTTTTTGATGTGTTTAGAAGTGCATTAGAACCATTTGTGAACAAAAGCCAATCCAAAAGAGCCAAAGAGTTGTAATTCCCGCTACCATGGCGACATCTTGGTAATCGGACCATATCTCTTCCTATGAATATCCAAATGAGATGATTCTTGAGCCATTGGAAAGAAGACTTCAAGGGCTACAACTCTTTTGAAGACATCAAAGTGTAGATTGAAAGGGAAAATGGTCAAAAGATCAAAGAGTTGTAATTTCTGCTAAATATGGCGACACCTCGGTAATTGGACCATATCTCAGCCTAGAAATATCCAAATGAGGTGATTCTTAAACCATTGGAAAGAAGACTTCAAGGGCTACAACTCTTATGAAGACATCAAAGTGTAATTCGAAAGGGAAAAGAGTCAAAATCAGGATGCAAGTCGGAACTGCGTCACAGGAATTTTCAACGCGTCGAACTCAAATTTCGACGCGTCGAAAATCCCAAAAATGAAGCAGAATAGCCTCGTTTCGGCGCTGTAAAGATTCGACGCGTCGAATGTTGGATTCGACGCGTCGAATGTTGGATTCGACGCGTCGAATGTCGCAGATCTGCGATTCTAAACTTCTAAAAATTGTCATTTTTGCCCTCCATTCTCCACCCTAAGCATCATTTTCTCTTCAAACCCTAAGCTTGGCTGCGGATTTTGGACAAAGGAGAGCAAGAAAGGGAAGCTATCATCTTCTCAAAGAGCTTGAAAGGAAAAATCAATTGGAGAAGAGAGATCAAAGAGAAGAGCTTGGAGGCATCATTCGGGAGAATTTTTTCATCTCTTTTCTATTTTAAAGCTTTATTGTATATTTGTTGAAACTAAGATAGCCATGTTTGGCTAAGATTTCCTTTGGGATTTTTGGATTGATAAGTGTTTATGAACCTATGTGCCTAGTTCTTGAATTGCTTGAATGAAATATCTATTTGGGTTTATTACTTGTGTTGTAATTGTGGCTTAATTTCTTGATGCTTGTAGTTAAGGATCCTAATTACTTGTTTCATTGCTAAATTTGTCTATGAATTAGAGCACCCACAATTGCACTTGATTCTTGTACCTCGAGAGAGGACATGTTGATTAAGGGATTTATTGTGAATAGCTCACGAGAGTGAGTANGTTGTGAATAGCTCACGAGAGTGAGTATTCCAATTACCTTATTTCGGGATTGAATTACGAGAGTAATCTTTCCCTTTTAGATTGCAATCATCCACACTTGTTTAACCCGAATGATTATTTCACTTTAGATTGGCACTAGGTGATTAAACACTTTGACCTCCAAAAATCCCGCTCTTAATCTCTTGTATATAAAAATCCGTTTGCCTTGCTTCATTTAATTTGTTTACAAATTTTAGATAAATACCCATTGTTAACGTAGGAATAGCTTCTCGTAAATTAATTAGTAACTAGTGCTTGATACCCCGCTTCCCTGTGGATCGATAACCCCGGAATACTCCGGGTATTTGCTTGTACCTAAAAATGCTACGACCACGGACCAGCCTAACTGGGATAGCTCTCCTTGTATGCACATGACTAAATTGACTTGCAAGGGTTGAAGAACGTGTTTTATAGAAGGATTTGGTGAACCATTAATTGCATCGGATACTGAAACGCCATTTCTGAGTATTTACATACGGTACCATTGTAATATTTAATTTAATATGTAAAATTAAATTTAGAGTTTTTTCCCAAAATGGTCCCTCGACTATTGCTCATTCTCAATTTTGCATTTCGACTTTCAATTGCACCTAATGTGGTCCCTCGACTTTCAAAAACTCACCCAATTTGGTCCTTCGTTACATATTCCGTCAAATCAGTGTTAAAATGGAGGGCATTTTCGTCCATTTACCTATTGTTAGCCTAATAAACATTGAGAAATAGTTGAGGGACCATTTTGAGAATAGTCAAGGGACTCTTTCGGGAAAAACTATTTTATTTATTTCATTTTTGTTTATTTTCATTTTTTAGACTCTATAAAATTTGAATTTCTATACATTTTTTTCTTACAAATATAAATAGTTAAAATCTTGCAATCCATCCTAAAAATTTTTAACTTTTTTTACAAACTATTCCTATGCAGATTTACAATAACTTTCGTAAATTTTATAAATACTCATTTTTTAAGCACCGATTAAAATAATTCTTAGTCACATCCGTAGTACTAAATATATTACTTTGGATCTTTTTATAAATAAGATATAATATTATTAAACTCAAATAATTAAAAATAATGTGCCCACAACACAAAAGATTTTATGATTGACTTAAAAAATTAACTATAAATTTTATTGTTGAATACAAATTGACAATTATTAAACATTATTTATAATAATTATTGTGTCTCGTGTAATATACTAAAATTATTAGGTAGGATTTTTATAATTAAGGTATAATTTAATTAAATCAAAATTATTAAAAATAATATGTCCACATTACAAAATAAATTATACTTGCCTTAATAATTAATAAAAAAATAAGAAGAGGAAAACATATAAAAGATGTCATAAAATATCTTAAATAATGTAAATTAATATAAAATTTAATAATTACTTCGAAATCAAATACAGAAAATATTGCAGGAAACATTGACGGGATTTTACTTTTCGGCTCACCTGAGAAGTTTACTAGAAAAATTTACCTTTCGGTCCAATATTTTCCCTACATTTTACACTCTTTGGGTGTCTACGCTTGAAAAAAAATATTATTTTCAATGGTAAAAGTAATATTTAATGTGATACATAGTGATTGATTGTCTATGAACATAAAAAAAAATGTATATGAGTATTTATGAAATTTACGGAACTTATTGTAAAACTTCATAGGAATGGTTTGTATATTTAGAGTGGAAAAGTCTGTAAAGAAAGTTAAAAATTTTGAGGTTGGATTGCGCGATTTTAACTATTTATATTTGTAAGAAAAAAATGTATCGAAATTCTAATTGTATAGAGTCTAAACAATGAAAATAAACAAAAATGAAATAAATAAAATAGTTTTTCCCAAAATGGTCCCTTGACTATTCTCAAAATGGTCCTTCAACTATTTCTCAATGTTTATTAGGCTAACAATAGGTAAATGGACGAAAATACCCTCCATTTTAACACTGATTTGACGGAATATGTAACGGAGGACCAAATTGGGTTAGTTTTTGAAAGTCGAGGGACCACATTAGGTGCAATTGAAAGTCAAAATGCAAAATTGAGAATGAGCAATAGTCGAGGGACCATTTTGGGAAAAAATTTAGATCATTTACATTCATTAAGTTTGCCGTGTATACATTTAGAGTTTGAATTTGTAACAACTTCCAATAACTTAGGGAATCCCAAAAGATTATTAAGAATCAATTTTGTCTTTAATTCGAAGGTGAATATCTTGGTGATTAACAAATCTGATCCTTAAACAAAATATGGTTCCGAAACGACGTAGTATTCATTAAGCGAGAAAATGATGCAATGTCATTGGCCAAAATATTATGGCTTCATTAAATATTGAATGGAAAATACAATTACAAATTATTGAAAATTTCTTTGTAAACCACATTTTGTGTACAGTTGACTAACCCCTTGGTTTCATCAGAAATTAGGATTTTGAGGCCATCCGGATTACTAACACGGGAAACTGCAACATATAACTGACCATGGTTGAAGACTGGTTTCTTTAAGAGTAACCCTACTACTGACAATGTTTGTCCTTGGCTTTTGTTTATTGTCATTGCATAGGATAACATAACAGGAAACTGCTTCCTTTGAAATTTGAACGGAAGTCTTGGATCTGACGGAATCAACGGTAGCCGGGGTATCAATACATTTGTTCCATAATGTGTGCCACATAATATCTTGGCTTCAATCACATGGTTACCTAACTTGGTAACAATCAATCGTGTTCTATTAGACTATTACAAAGACCAATCGAATGGTCGATATTCCACAACAACATTATTGGAGATCCAACCTTTAATGATAACGAATGGTTTGGTACACCAGAACACTTTAAACTGTTTAAAAATTTAGTAGTGTGCACTTCGGCCAACATATTGTCATTGGTATCAGCTTTGCAAACAGAATCACAACTTAAATAAGTATTTGATGAAGCTTGATTCAAATTGTTCATGTATTCATTGACTTGATCCACAACATCTAATGTTGGTGCCAAAATAGCTCTACTCTTTAACTGGTTAGGATCTATAACACCAGTACCAAATAAAGGAAATGTTTCCTCAACAATTTGTTTGATAGGATCTCCTTTGTTTTGCAATAGAAACTGTGAAGGAATATTTATATTGCAATCATCTTCACTATTACCACCAAGATTTCCATCACCTAAGTCCGCAATCCATCTGGCAAATGTATCTAATTTCTCAATTTCTTCTTCAGTTGTAATACTACGCAGTATTAGATTCTTTGTAAGGCGCAAAACTTCACAATTATTCCACAGATATGAAGAATTGATACTTGCTTAGACAATATCATGTCTTGTTCCTTTGGGAATAACTGGAAGTATCTGTCTGAAATCACCACCTAAGACAACAGTTTTTCCCCCAAAAGTCTTTGTTGAGGTTGAAGTATTAGAGAATATGAGTATGTCTCTCATTGTTTTATCCAATGCTTCAAAACAATGTTTGTGCATCATAGGGGCTTCATCCCAAATGATTAGCTTTGCTCTAACAATGAGTTCAGCTAATGGACTACCTTGCTTGATGTTGCATGTTGAGTCTTCGTTTATACAAATCGGCATTGCAAACCTTGAGTGAGCAGTCCTACCACCTGGTAGCAATAGTGAAGCTATACCACTGGATGCAACATTTAGGACAATTTCTCCCCTTGACCGTAAAGCAGCAGACAGTATCTTCCACAAAAATGTTTTCCCGGTACCACCATATCCATAAACAAAAAATAGCCCTCCTTTATTGGTATCCACATTAAACATAACTTTATTGTAGATCAGTAACTGCTCCTCAGTTAACTTTCCCACCAATAGGTCATGTTCTTCTTTTAATACTTGCTGATCATATGATAGTTCTTCATATATCAGAGGATTCACTAATAAACTGTTACTTGGTCCATCAGGTATAGGCATTAGTGGATAATCTTGTAATGACTTGTTGCAAGAACTCAATAATTTGTCAATCTCTATCAGAGCATAGTTTTTCTTTTGTGTATCTGTAAGAACTACATCTATGGAAAATAACAAATGTAATGGAATTAAGAATTACATTTCAACTTTATCTTGTAATGCATAAAAGTAATACTATCGTGTGTGTGTGTGTGTGTGTGTGTGTGTGTGTGTGTGTGTGTCTATATATATATATATATATATATATATATATATATATATATATATATGTACCTGGGAATCCTAAAGTTTTTCTAGCTTGGTATTCCGCATCTTCTGCTAGATGTATCCAAACAGCTTCCCACACAATTTCTGGCTTTGACATTGAACTTGATGTCAACAGCGTGACAAAAAGTTTCCTTAACAAATAAGCAGTTGCCCATAGTGATGCCTCTAAAATTGCGTCCACATATTCTTTGTCGTCCTCAATCAATCCTCTAGCGTAACAGGCATCTCTAAATGACATATATTGCTTTCCATCAACAAATTTTATTTCTTCAAAACTTCTGGGACCTCTCACCAAGTTTAGTAAACATCTCAAATAAAATAATTCACCGCATTTTGGTGGAACATAGAAAATCCTTCCAATTGCAAAATTTCTTTGTCTAGGATGCCATTCTCTTTTGTCTTTCTTCCAAACAAATTTCCTGGGCATTTCAGAGTAGGTTAACTGCCTAGCATCCTCATACTTCAAATTAGCTGCAAACCATGCGGTGAACATACTCTGAGACACTGTCGGACGATTAACAATACTGTCAACATTATCACCATCATCAAATATAATAGATTGCTCATTTGGTAAATGGAAACTTAAGCGTTCCACAGAAGGATTCCGAAATTGTATGTCAAAAGAAAAAAATCCTCCAAGCAGCCTCACATGGTGAGATATACCTACAATCGTAGTACATCTTGATTTCATCAATTTCTTTCCCAGTGGATTCATCAACGGTACTATTGTAGAACTCAGCAGTTACTCAATCATTTCCCTTGTTGACGTACTTGAATAAGTACTTAATTGATCTTGACTGATTACACCATTCCACATTAATGTGCGCCTTGTATTTCATCAATAAGTACCTATTATGAGGCACAACATATCTGTTGTCCAAATCGATCCCATTCTTCTTTATCGTGCGGCCATTGTCACGCCTACGATAAATTGGATACCCATCACGATCCAACATTGAATTTGTAACATATTTCTTTGGAAAGAATTTAGAACATCGGCCATTTACCATGCAGGGTGAATTCTTCCTACATGAACCACAAAAACCATGCATCATGAATTCTTGAACGGCTTTGTAGTACTCAGATCACATATCTCATTTGGAATCTCAGCAGATATCCACATGTCTATATCTTTTGGGGTTTTAGGAGAGTCATTCTTTGTCAAGAATACCAAAATATGCGCATGCGGTAACCCTCTTTTCTGAAATTCAATAGTATAAATGACTGGAGAAAAAAAATAATTAGTTTCAAACAAAATGATAATCTGATTAATTAGAAATTAAATTTCACATGATTTACCTGCTGAAACGACTCCAAAAAGGTTTGTTAGGAACATCATGTAATAGGTTTTGATGATACCAACTGTTAAGTAAGAATCCCCAAGTCTCGATACATAGGCAAAACAATGTAAGTTCGATAAGTAAACTAAGAGCGAAAATACAACCGGGTAATTTGAGCTCAACTCGGGAAATATTTAAGCTTAAGGTAAACTTGTTTGAACAACTTAGAAGTTTTCGTGTTGTAAGCAAACAGATAGATCAGAAGCAGGCACGAGACAACTCTGGAGGAATAAGGGTCTACGAGACATCAACTAAGTCTCGAGACACAAGCCAAGTTCGAGAGGTAAGGACCTCTCGATATATCTATCGAGTTCGAGACGTAAAGAATATTCGAGAGATAGACCTCTCGATACATGGGATTGAAACATCAAGTGGTCGAGACATCTTTTATGGTCTCGATAAACCGGCACTTCTCCAAGAGGCTGAATGTTAGTCAACATGTGCAGATAAAATACTCTAAGTTTGGAGAAGAAGAATATCATGGAGATAAAATATTGAAGAGGTGCTGAGCGGGAGGTTTCAAAATGGACGGAAGTGGATGACACGTCAGACCTCCACCACAAACGGTCAAGAAGTGCACCAATCCTGAAGTGGTCAGATTCCCCAAACAAGGAATGATGGGAACATAAAAAGAGTAACTTTATCCAAAAGAAGCAAGTGAAGCATGAATTCAAGAAAGTGGAATATGGAATATTCACTACAAAACAAAAGGCTCAAGTTACAAGACCACTACTCCATGAAAAATGCTGAAATTGTGCAAAGACCCATGTTCGGCGTGGGAGACCAATTTCAAACGGAATAGTTTTCCCTCCAACGGAACTATTCTTCTACTCTCATATATAAGGACGTAAAGACACAGAAGAAANTCGAGAGGTGGAGTAACTGGAAGCGGGGCGAAAAACCTGAGGCTTGAGGCGGGCTTGGTGATCAAAGCTCAAGCGCTCGTTATTGTACTAGAAAGGGAAGTTTTTAGTGCAATCCTTCCAGGGAGTTTCTGGAAGAAGAGTGGAAGTAGGCGGGTTGGCCGAACCACTTAAAAATCTCTCTTGCATTTACTTTCTGTTTTTATCTCTCGCTAACTTCTCGATTGCACTGCATATAATCACACCTCTCGAACTAACCCAAACTCGTGCTAACCAAAAAGGGGATAATATTTCCGCTGCGCATAAAACTTTGTCTTCACCTCGTGAGGTATCGAACCTAAACATCCTAAGTTCAATACACACGAGAGGTCGAAAAGATTTGCAAAATCTTATACAAGTCTATTCACCCCCCCCTCTAGACTTGTACCCCATCCCCTTGGGACCAACAAGGTTATTATTGCGAATCTCTAAAATAAGAGCGTTTAGCTTCATTTTAAAAACTCGGCATATAATATCTGGCCTATCTTCCACCTTTAAATTTCGTGCTTTTAAAAACCTCTCTATCTCGGGCCACTTTGGGTTACATGTAAAAGTAATAAAGAGGCTAGGATAACCCATAACTTTGCAAATGGCCATTGCATCTTGGTAGTTTTGAATCATATATCTGGCACCTCCAGTAAAGTTAGATGGCAAGATGATCCTCTTTCCTTGAGCAATAGGATCTACTTCTCCATTAGTCAGAGCATCAGTCAAGCACTTATAAGATTCACATCTCAAAGATTTTTGGTGTGTCCTAATGTAGACTAAACGGCCAGACTCTATCATAGTATAAGCATCAACAATATATTGTTGCAACAACCTTCTTGCATACAATAATGTTGATGTATGATCCAACCTATCTTGAACTTGGGGCAAGTTATATGTCAGAGCATCTTTTGATCTCTTACCTATCAATTTGATTTTGATCTCTGCTGTAGGATTATTCTGAATATGCGCACTTGCATTGCGAAATGTCTTCATGAATGCATTGTTTTCATCCAAAGCATCTTTAATATTTTGAACAATATCAAGATGCAATCTGTTGGTAGTATCATTGTCCCTACAAAAATAACAATGCAGGAAAACACAGTGAAATAAATTTTAATATATGATAACATTAGGGCATAAGAATACTTAAAATTGATTTTCTATAGTAAGATGTTTAAATTACCCGATTGCATTCATTCTATTGGTAACTTCATTCTGAGTGTCGTAAATATACAACTAGGCAAACTTGGGCCTTTGACCTTGTTGTGGCAGCAATCTCCCCATTAAATGGAAATTTTGGCCATGCAATCTAAATACAGGTGGGCTTGTGCCAACATTGATGGATCTGTCGATTTTTCCTCCCATTGATGTAAAGCAAAACATATTATTATAAGACCTAATATTCTCCAGAAAATGTTTACTTTGATCATCTTAATTGAAAAACAAACCATAAATATGAGATGGTGGAGTTGCAGGCTTGGGCAATTGAATTTTTCCGTGAGTACAAAAAAGTGAGAACTTGGGGTTCTTAGTACCAATTGATTTGTTTACTTGTTCTTCCAACCAAAACAGCGCTCCACAATGAGCACATAAATATGTGGGATCAGCAAAATCCAAATATTCACCTACATAAGTTTCAATAATTAGAAAATTGGCAAATAATTCTTAAAAAATTGATCAAACCTACCATTTGTTAAAGATGCAAGTGATTGTTGATTTAAAACCGCATCATCAAAATCTTCCATTAAACAACGGTTCATTGAGGATGATGCTTCTTCAAATGTCGGATCCGTATATATAGGAAAGGATTTAGTATCTAATAACACAATAAATTAATATGAACAGAAAGAATTTAAAGATATTAAAAAAATATAGAATTGTCCCATTGTTTACAATATAGAATATATAGACTTACCATATGTTAGTTGACTTTTGTTTGTGGTAACGGAGAATACTTTGTTGTTGAAGATCAAGTTCGGAGTATTCATAGTCAAACTAATGTCACATGAAGTTGAACCAACAAAAAGAGATGGTTGCGGGTCTTGATTTTCTAATTCATTAGGTGAAAACAAAAAAGATCATTAAAACAATATAAATATACACATATTTAAAGAATTTTAATAATGGAAATCAATTCAGGTTACTAAAATTAAAAAGAAATTGAGAAATTCTAAAATATATATTTTAATTTAAATATCATTTAAATACATATATCTAATGAATTTAATAAAATAGATAGAATTTAGTGTATTAAAATAAAAATAAAATTGAATAATCGTAAAACCCAATTCATAGCATACTGATAAGAACAAAAAAAATTTAATGTGTAATAGAAATGTGAAAAAGAAGATATATAAACTACTCATTTATCTTAAAGAAGTTAAAAGAGCATAATCAAAACAGTAAACTAAATGAAATACGTAAGTAAAGACAATGGAACCAATTGGGTTAAGACACGGGGGAAATACCTTTGTTGTTGGTTGTTGGTTTTCTTTTATTGCCTATAACACATGACCTTGTTATTTTGGTGAGTTGATTATCTGTTTGGAAGATGAAAAAAAATGTAGCAAATCTAAATTACAACGAAATTGTTACCTAAACCGTAAAGTGTAATTAAAAATATAGGAATTATAAAAAAAAATATAGACTAACCTTGTATTAGTTGACTTTTGGGTGTGTTGACAGAGAATACTTTATTGGTCAAATTCAAGTGCAGAGTGTTGTTCGTGAAATTAACATCACTTGAATTTGAAGGCACAAAAAGAGATGTTCGTGCCTCTTCATTTTCTAAGTTATAACGTGATAAAAAACAAAGTTGATTAAAATAATATAAAATAATCAAACCCAATTCATAACATTATGGCAAAATAAAGAAACAGATTAAAAATTTTAATGTGTAATAGTAATGTAAAAATAAGATATATAAACAACTAATTTCTCTTAAAAAGTAAAGAGAGCATAATTTTTACCGAAAACTAATTGAAATAAAAAAATTAAATATAATGAAAGAAACTGGGCATAGCACGGGAGAAATACCTTGGTGGTTGGCTTTTGCTTTTCTTTTATTGCCTATAATAACACATGACTCCGTTATTTTGGTCAGGTGATTATTTGTTTGGAAAATGAAAAAAAATGTAGCAAACCCAATTTAGAACGAAATTGTTAAATAGACCAAATGGTAATTAAAAATATAGGAAATAATAAAAAATAAATAAAGACTGACCTTGTGTTAGTTGACTTTTGGGTGTGTTGAGAAAGAATCCATTGTTGGTCAAACTCACGTCAGGAGTGTTATTAGTCAAACTAACGTCACATGATTTTGAAGGCACAAAAAGAGATGTCCGGGCCTCTTCATTTTCTAAGTTATTAGTAAATATATATATATATTAAATGATTAGAAAATAATAAATAGCATTTATGGTATTAAAATTTAAAAAAAGAAAAAAAGGAATAACATTATGATATAATAAATAAATTAATTAAAATTCCTAACACACAACATCAAAAATTGTACTCATAACATGATTAAAATAATATAAAATGTAACCAAAAAAAAATTTGGATAAGCACACGGGAGAAATACCTTTGTTGTTGTTTGTTGCTTTTCTTTTATTGCCTATAACACATGACTTTGTTATTTTGGTGATTCTTTTATTGCCTATAACACATGACTTTGTTATTTTGGTGAGTTGATTATCTGTTTGGAAAAAAAAATGTACCAAAACTGAATTAGAACGAAATTGTTACATAGACTAAACGGTAATTAAAAATATATGAATTATTAAAAAAATAGACTAAACGGTAATTAAAAATATATGAATTATTAAAAAAATATAAACTGATCTTGTGTTAGTTGGCTTTTGGGTGTGTTGACCGAAAATACTTTATTGGTCAAAATCACGTGCGGATTGTGCTTAGTGAAATTGACATCACTTGGACTTGAAGGAACTAAAATAGATGTTCGTGGCTCTTCATTTTCTAAATCAGAATGTGATAAAGAAAAATTAAAGTAGTTTAAAATAACGTAAATATATATATATATATATATATATATATATATATATATATATATATATATATATATATATATATTAAATGATTAGAAAATAATAAATAGCATTTATGGTATTAAAATTTAAAAAAAGAAAAAAAGGAATAACATTATGATATAATAAATAAATTAATTAAAATTCCTAACACACAACATCAAAAATTGTACTCATAACATGATTAAAATAATATAAAATGTAACCAAAAAAAAATTTGGATAAGCACACGGGAGAAATACCTTTGTTGTTGTTTGTTGCTTTTCTTTTATTGCCTATAACACATGACTTTGTTATTTTGGTGAGTTGATTATCTGTTTGGAAAAAAAAATGTACCAAAACTGAATTAGAACGAAATTGTTACATAGACTAAACGGTAATTAAAAATATATGAATTATTAAAAAAATTAAACTGACCTTGTGTTAGTTGACTTTTGGGTGTGTTGACCGAAAATACTTTATTGGTCAAAATCACATGGGGATTGTGCTTATTGAAATTGACATCATTTGAACTTGAAGGAATTAAAATAGATGTTCGTGGCTCTTCATTTTCTAAATCAGAATGTGATAAAGAAAAATTAAAGTAGTTTAAAATAACGTAAATATATATATATATATATATATATATATATATATATATATATATATATATATATATATATTAAATGATTAGAAAATAATAAATAGCATTTATGGTATTAAAATTTAAAAAAAGAAAAAAAGGAATAACATTATGATATAAAAAAGAAATAAATTAAAATTCCTAACACACAACATCAAAAATTGTAGTCATAACGTGATTAAAATAATATAAAATGTAACCAAAAAAAATTTGGATAAGCACACGGGAGAAATACCTTTGTTGTTGTTTGTTGCTTTTCTTTTATTGCCTATAACACATGACTTTGTTATTTTGGTGAGTTGATTATCTGTTTGGAAAAAAAAATGTACCAAAACTGAATTAGAACGAAATTGTTACATAGACTAAACGGTAATTAAAAATATATGAATTATTAAAAAATATAAACTGACCTTGTGTTAGTTGACTTTTGGGTGTGTTGACCGAAAATACTTTATTGGTCAAAATCACATGGGGATTGTGCTTATTGAAATTGACATCATTTGAACTTGAAGGAATTAAAATAGATGTTCGTGGCTCTTCATTTTCTAAATCAGAATGTGATAAAGAAAAATTAAAGTAGTTTAAAATAACGTAAATATATATATATATATATATATATATATATATATATATATATATATATTTAATGATTAGAAAAGAATAAATAGCATTTAGGGTATTAAAATTTAAAAAAAGGAAAAAAGGAATAACATTATGATATAATAAAGAAATAAATTAAAATTCCTAACACACAACATCAAAAATTTTAGTCATAACGTGATTAAAATAATATAAAATGAAAAAAAAAACATAATATTATTAGAGAATAAATAAATAGATTAAAAATCCTAAAACACAAAATGGAAAATTAATTAATGAATAGCAATGTAAGATAACATAGTAATTCAATTAATTAATTTCAAGTAAATATAAACTCCTATTAATTTTCAATCATTTATTGAAAAAAATAACTCACACACACACACACACACACACATATATATATAAACTAAAAAGCAGGTGGACGTAGCTTCAGGCAAGAGGAACCCCCCATTTCATCACCTCTCGTCTCTCTCTCTAGAACACTCCTCGACAGTGTTCTGCTGTTGTTCTTGGTCTCTAATGTCGGAATCCTATCGCCAGAAGCCCATATTTGTTCAAAGCTAAGTATCCCTAACTCAGTTCGGTTCTAATCCTTTACTCAAATCATCTATATTTCGTCTATTCTGGCAATAATGAAACGTTCGAACATTCGGGTAATTTTTGCCATCGATCTTTGATTATAGCAGCTGATTACAAATTAAACTATATTTTTGATTAAATTTGGTATTCTTACTGTGATTTTACGGATCTGTGTAGTAATGCGTTCTTAGATGATTTCATTTCAATCTAGGGTTATTTGAAGCTCTAATCGGGTGCATGTACATTTCCATCAGTGTACCTCGCCTCAATCTCTCTAGAAATATCCTTCCCAGTATACCAAGATAAGAATTCCTAACTCTATCCCTCTAATTCGCTGGTATACAATTATTCTGTACTGCTCTTGTTTTTTAAAATAAGTGTATCTAAAATTTGAAATATGTGTTTCTTATGTTGTGTTCTAACAGAGGAAGCTTCCAGCAAAAAAAGTACAAATAAAGATGAGTTCTTTAAACTATAGTATAGGGTTAACGACATAATTTGGAAGAATAGATAATACATAGCATGAGTAGAGGATAAATACCTTTGTTGTTGGTTGTTCCTCTATGTTTATTGCCTATAACACAGGATTGTGTTAATTTCTTCATGTAATTGTGTGCTGGAATTTGGCAAATTACTTGTGTTGGTTTTTTCTCTCTGTAAAATGCTTATACCTGGTATTCTCTGTGTAAAATGCTTATACCTAGTATAGAAGAAGTTGAGGGATGAAGTGTGTTTTAAAGGATTACATTTCAGGGATTTTAAACATTGATAAGTGTAATTTTCAATGAATGTTGAGAATTTGAAAAGTTTTATGCTTTAAGTTTGTGTCAGTGTAAATGATTAGGTGTTTGGGATTTTAAAACTTGATAAGTGTAAATTTCATTGAATGTTAAGAAGACAAACAGTTTTATGACTAAGTTTGTATTACTATAAATGATTACCTGTTTGGGATTTTCAATATTGATAAGTGTAAATTTCATTAAATGTTAAGAAGACAAAATGTTTTATGCTCACAGTTTGTATTACTGTAAATGATTAACTGTTTGTGATTTTAAATAATGATAAGTATAAATTACTTTCAATGTTAAGAACACAAAATGTTTTATGCTGTAAGTTTGTATTACTGTAAAAAAGGAAAAATAGCCATGTGTTATTTTCTGTTAGCAGAAATATTCAAGAGAATGGAGATCATTGGAAGGACGCATCATGAAGAGTATAGCAGAAATATTCCTGGTAAGTTAGATCCAAAATTTACCTTGTACTTTTAATTATTTAAATGTAGTCTAAGTGTTTAAAATCATAGCTGCCATTAAGCAATAAATATGTACTTAGCTGCCATTAAGCAATAAATATGTACTTTTAATTATTTAAATGTAGTCTAAGTGTTTAAATTGATAGCTGCCATTAACAAAACAAAATTTCTTATTATTTAAGTTGACAATAGAATGTACATCACATTATGATTTACAAAAAAAAAAAAAAACAAATACTATTATAGCTACTGTTAGATACATGTTCAAGGTAAACAAAAATAAATAACTGCATGTTATACTGCCTGGAGCTTTGACTCTTCATAACTAAGCACCTGCATTCAAAAAAAAAGAAAAAAAAACAGAAGCAAGTAATGGGTGTACTAAGCAATTAATATTTGGAAAAAATATTTAGTTGAAAATGAGAGTTCAACTCTCCAAAAAATGCAGTATTACTGCATAGTCTAACAATGTCATTGTTCAAAAACCATAAACCCTGGAACATAGAACCCAATAGTTTTGCAATTCTCATCAATTCTTTTCTTGCTTGATCACTAATGGCCTAGACTTCTTCAAATTCTGACTTGATGAGAATTGGTCAAGTAGGCATCTCTTAATAACACCTGTGTTAACTTCATCTTGATCATTGGCCACACCTTTTAGCTTCAAGTTAGCTTGCACTGATGGACTAATAGCCTCATCACCTGATTCGCTTTCCTGTGTATGAAAAAAGATAGTACTTATAGATCATCTGCTTAGTAGTAAAAAACTGTTATGTAAGTAAACTAATTAGATTTACAGGGCATCTGTTATATAAAGTCAATTACATCTGATTCTAGGTCATCTGCGTCTTCCTCTACCATCCTAGATAATTCATCGTGATCATCCACCATAGATGGACAGTATTGAGCTTGCAATTCCTCATTATGAATAACACTTAACACTGATATAGGCTTTGCTGGGTTCCTAATGTGTTCATTCTTGAGATTGATTCTAAACACCATAGATTTGTTCCTCAGCTGTTCAAACTCAGCTGGAACCTGCATCTTAGCCTGTGAAACACAAATAGTTAGTAGAATTAAAACAGTTAGTAGGAATTGATTTTTAGTGAGTTAAATAAAAAAAAATTACCATAGAATACTTGGTTTTCAAATCATAGGCAGTAATGCCCAGAAGGTCAAAACAGTCTTTATCCCACAATACAAAAGGTGCATCACTTGTTTTGTCTAGAACCCTAACAATTACTTTGTATCTCACATTCCCTTCTGCCCAATTAGTCTTGCAGGTGTCAGGTGTCACAAAAGTAGTAAGTCTCTGTAAGAATAAGTGATTTAAAGCACCCTGGTTTTCTGCATGAGTTATAGAACCATTTCTTTCCACTCTCAATTGATACAATGGTACCTGGGACATAATAATAGCCTTCCTGCAAATTTGAAATACATAAAAATCAACTTAGCTGTAACAAAGTAGTTAATGAATTAGTTTGTACTGAATTTGTTGTGCACAAATCTGATTATGCTTACCTCAGCCCTTTCATACAAATCTCGTATTGTGCTGACAACCATAGGAGATTGGGAATTATTAGCATTATGACCATAAGACAGCACTGAAATACTTCTGAGTGGGCTACAATTAACCTTCAAACTGTTAAATGAAATCATTACATGTTATTTTAGAGATTTTAGATATAAGAAAGGTAAAAACTGTTGTTAGGGGATTAAGATTACCTATTTCTGAAATCTGCAAACTCTTGGCAGTCCAAATTGAATAAAACTTTTGTAGTAGTGTATGAGCTTGAAATCCTGACCTCACCTAAAAAAAATACAGAAAAAATATGTATAAATCAAGCAAAGAAATAATCTGATTGATATTTTAATTTATGATGGCAGGGAAGGGGAACTTACTGTCAACTATTTTGGCACGAAAAAGTTGGAGCAAAACGATCAAATGGCCATCCACATGGTTATTGAAAAATGGCATAACAGCAGGTACATGTTCATCCCATAATGTACATTTTATTCGATTTCCCCTAAGTAAACAGGAAAAGTGTAGTGAAACAGTGTAAAGCATGTAAAAAAAACATGAAATAATCTAAACCTTGTAAGTAATTGAGAAACTTACTTTGAGTCTTCAATCAAAAAATCAACCAACTGTGTGGGGAAACCAGCAATAACCTTATCCTTAGGAGAATAGAACTCAACTACTCTACCAATAACATCTAGAATGAAATGTAGATGTGTTGAGAAGTATGATGTATATGTAAAAAAAAAATGAAAATGCAAACAGCTTACCAATCAACTGTTTCTCTTCAACTTTTCCAGCAATAAGTCCTCAATAGGTTTAATACGAAATAAAAGGCTTGGAAAACCTTTTCTCCTATGTCTCTCAATAGTTGTGTATTGATTAAACCTCATCATGTATTTATGCTGTGTAGTTTTATACTGGTGGTAGTAAGACACGGCCACAAAGTCTTTGTCAGCATAAACTTTACCTTCTTTTAGCAGATTTGAAAATTGGTCTATAAAATCAGCATGTATACTTGCATGAACATAGGTTCCCTACAAAAATATTATAAAAAAAAAGAATAGAAACTAAAAAACTTTATACTCAATATTAGCAGTTTATTAACAATTTATTATAACATTTAGCAGTTTAACATGAAGCAATTATGGAGTAGAAATAACCTCAATGTCATGAAAAATACATTCTTGACTCTTGATAGCAGATTTGTTCCTACCTTAAGTCACAGTGTAAGTACGAATCAATCTCAATCTAATTGCTTTCTTATAGGATTGAGGGGAAATGTCTTTTGCTAAGACATACAACATTGACATTTTGTTTTGTAAGGTAGGGAAAACGGCCAGCAAAAGAAATACATAGCAAAAAGAAGGAAGCAAATCCATTTTATAGAAGATTTTGGAGCCTGAAGAATGACCAAGAATGACCATAAGATGCAACCTATCAAGACACCGATAAACGAAACGACATGGTGATTAATACGCATGCCTGCATTTTGAAATTCGAAATCCTAATGATATGATTAGGGTTTATGTAATGTATGTGATGTATGTAATATCAATATGGCATTTAAGTAGTTTGAGTCTGATGGATTGCCTTGATATATAAGAACTGTAATTTATTTATAACAACTTCCCATAAATTGGAAGGCGAAAAGATAGTAATTAAGTCAAACTTAAATACTAATTGATATATTGATAGTAATTGATAGTAATTGATTGATAGTAATTGATTATTGATTATCGCCAAAACTGTACGTAAACATGAGCGGGAAAACTACATGAAATCGTAAAGCCAAAACCAAAACGTCGTAGTTTCAAGTGGGCGGGAAAATGGAGCCATTTGATTGGCCGAAATCATATGACTTTGTTTGTTAGAAGGATAACTAATAAGTAATAACTTAATAAAATAATAAGTAATAACTAAATTAAACTAATACGTAATGCACAAATAATTAATAAATAATAACTAATAACTTAATAAGTATTAACTATTCAACTATTAAAGTGTAAAGACTTACAATATTAAACACTTTACAATTATTAACACTTAAAATATTTTTTTTTAATTTTTTTAAAATTAAAAAAAAAAAAAAAAACTAGGCGCCCCCTAGGCGCCTAGCAATTTTTGCAACCTTTAATATATATATATATATATACATATATATATATATATATATATATATATATATATATATATATGAATATTAGTTTTGAAAATTTACCTACTACTAGTTTGGAATTTGGGATTTGGGAGTTTTGGAATTTTACCTACTGCTAATTGTTGTTTAGAAATTTATATATATGAAGATTTAATAGATTTATAGTATTTCTACTACAGATTATAGATTTATAGTATTTTTATTTTGCTAAAAGGCTAGGTTTATGCTATATATTTTGGTGAATTGCAAAAGTCTGAACAATTGTGTTGAATTTACTCTTATTGTGTTTAATTTTGTAGGTTCACAGGTTAGGAAAAATGGAAATTGGAGATATTACTAATAACAATGTTGAAATAATTGAAGATCTAAATGATTGTATAGAAGTTGATGAAGTTGAAGAATAACAAAAAGATCAAAAAAAGTCACTGAAACGCAAAAGAAAGTTGAGACCACAGGTATGGGATCATTTTGATCGTTTGGTCACCAAGAATACAAATGGTGAGACTGTAATCAAAGCAAAGTGCAGATATTGTGTTAGAAAAATACACGTGACATAGGTCAAATGCTTATTGGTGGTGAGAATGGATCTATGTTAATGAGACTAGCAAATTTAGTGAAGAAAAGTTCCGGGAGTTACTAATATCTGCAATTGTTATGCATAATATGCCATTATCTTTTGTCGAATATGGTGGTTTTCGAACTGTTTTCCCCTACTTAAAGGATGATGTGCCTACTATTTCTAGGAATACTGCTAAAGCTGATATGGTTAAATTGCACCGAAGAGAAAATGATAAGATAAAATTCATGCTTGATGAAACACCTGGTAGGGTTAGTTTGACTTCAGACTTGTGGACTTCTGGTACTACTGATGGGTATATATGTCTTACGGCTCATTTTATTGATAGAAATTGGTTAACCAGAAGTTGTAGAAGGAATTGTCTGTTGCAAAGATTGGTTTTTTGGGGATTTAGGTAATGCTATTCTTTTTTTTTTTTTTTACAAAGTTTATAAATAGAATCATTGTTTATTTTTCTTTATTTCATTATTAGTTATATTTATTGACTTATAATGTTTATTTTGAAAATTTGAAGATTCAAGATAAACCGACTTGAATGAGATTATAGAAGATATCATGAATATGACTAAGGATGAAATTACTCCAGCTAGGGCTGTCAAAGTGGGCCAAAGTCCGCGGACTGGCCCGCACCTGCCCCGCGGTGGGGCGGGTTAGGGTCATGAAAAAATAGGTCCGCGAAAATACGGGCCTAATGAGGCTGGCCAAAATTAACCCGCGGCCCGCGCGGGCTAACCCGTACGGGCCGCGGGCCGGCCCGCGGGCTAAGTAAAAAAAAGAAAAATAATAATAATAATAATAAATATATATATATATATATATATATATATATATATATATATTCACACACTGTGAATATATATTACTATTTTTTTTAAAAAAAAAAAAGTTGAAGATGAAAAGCCCGCCGCGGGCCGCCCGCGAACCCGCGCGGGGGCGGGTTAGGGTTACACAAATGGGCCGGCCCGCAAAAACTCGCCAGAAATTTGGCCCGCGGTGGGGCGGGCCAGCCCGCTTTGACAGTACTAATTCTAGCAGGCTAAGACCTTACACCAATTATTGATGTTCAACAATATGAAATTTGAATTTTATTGTGTTTAATTTTATTCTAAAATATTATTATGGACTTCTTTTATTGTGATTTTTGGATATTTCATCGTTTTATGAAAGTTATGAATTGAAATTTTTTTTAGTTTGTTTGATGGATTTGAATTATAGTTTCTACTTCTTTTTCTAATATATATAACTTTATTTCAAATTATATATATATATATATATATATATATATATATATATATACATACTAGTTTTATACGCGCATTGCGCGAATGGGTTAATGCCCAATGTTTATATTTAAATAAATATTTGAAAGTATATCAATGCAAGATTATATAGGAGAATTTTATACCGGGGTAATTGAATGTCGAATTTTTTTATTTAAATATCTAACTCAAAGTATATGAATCCAAGATAATATAGAAAATTCATTATAATCTATACTATTAATAAAAACAATATCCTCAATTTTAACTTCCCGCCCAAAACAGACCTATAATATTATGGTTTGCGTAATATTATAAAATATGGTAATACAGTTCCTATCCCTAATACAATTGTAAATTAAAATAGAATTCCTAATAAAATATATTCTTCCCTGCGTTCCTATTCGTAATACAATTCTAGACTAGAATTACTAATGGTAATAATTCAGTATATATATTTCTCTGCAATGCAATCTATACTATTAATAAAAACAATATCCTCAGTTTTAACTTCCCGTCCAAAACAGACCTATAATATTATGGTTTGCGTAATATTAAAAAATATGATAATACAGTTCCTATCCCTAATACAATTGTAAATTAAAATAGAATTCCTAATAAAATATATTCTTCCCTACGTCCCTATTCGTAATACAATTCTAGACTAGAATTACTAATGGTAATAATTTAGTATATATATTTCTCTGCAATGCAATCTATACTATTAATTAAAACAATATCCTCAGTTTTAACTTCCCGCCCAAAACAAATCTATAATATTATGGTTTGCGTAATATTATAAAATATGGTAATAAAGTTCCTATCCCTAATACAATTGTAAATTAAAATAGAATTCCTAATAAAATATATTCTTCCCTACGTTCCTATTCGTAATACAATTCTAGACTAGAATTACTAATGGTAATAATTCAGTATATATATTTCTCTGCAACGCAATCTATACTATTAATAAAAACAATATCCTCAGTTTTAACTTCCCGCCCAAAACAGACCTATAATATTATGGTTTGCGTAATATTATAAAATATGGTAATACAGTTCCTATCCCTAATACAATTGTAAATTAAAATAGAATTCCTAAAAGAAATAAATTTTCAATAAATTAGTTAAACCCATATCATAGATCTACAAATATTGAACTACAAAGTCTATTATGGACCTATTATTTAAATGATGATCTAGAGATGTTTTGATTGTGTTTCATTTATGGGTTGGAAAATATTTAGAAACAAAACTAAATGATTTCCAGACATCTATTACTATTTATGATAACAAACAAAAGTTTAAGACAAAAACTTGTGTGAGACCGTCTCATGATCTCAATCCGTGAGACGGGTTTTATCTTTAATTAACGAGGTCAAAGATCCGACTCATTAATCAAATATTTGATCCATTAATCAAAGATCTGACCCATCTTATGGATTGAGACTTGTAAGACGGTCTCACACAAGTGTTACTCAAAGTTTAAAATATCACCAAAGTAGATTCTGAAACAAAACTCAGATATCAATGTAAAATTTTAAAATAAGAATGTTTTTTCATGCAAGGAAAACAATTATACAATATTTATCAATATCTATATAATAAAAAAAATATCAATTTCTCTTTTTATCCATTTATGTAGACATATATTATATTTATAATATTTTGTACAATATGAAAATATATACACATTTTTTATAGAATTGTGATTACTGGCGTAATTATACACATTAATTACTACACTGATTACTTATTAAAAAAATATTTTAAAATATGTCTAAACTCATACTCTTAATTAAAAAATAAAAATTTTTTAAACATTCGTCTAAATATGTAATATAGTTAGGGACTACATTAATCCATATAAATTTAAAAATTAAATTTTTTTAATTTATAAATGTAATTTTCTTAATTATAATTAATAAAATAAGTGTTAGTACATATTTATATTTTTAAAAATGTATGCATACATATACTTATGCACTATATTAATCATACAGAATTAAAAGGCTATTTTTTAAACTTTTTAAACTTTAATTATTTTAATTATAATATATCAATATAAATTATAATTGAAAAAATTACATTATAGAATTTGGATATATACATATTAATAAATATTATTTGTATATACACTGCATTACACAATCATATAAGAAAATGCATCTGATTAGAATTTAAAATCACATATACAATGTTTAAAATTTACAATTTTTTTAATTTCTATGTATAATATTCTTAGTTATTATTCATATTGTTAGAATTATAATATATATAAAATACGATTAGGAATAATTCAATTTAATTATGTAAATTTTTCTTTATAAATTTATATATACCTGATTAGAGATTATATTAATCATACAAAATTTTAATTTTGTATGCTATGATAATTGATACTTGACCAAATATATACAAAAATATAATATATTTTAATATTTTTATATTTTAAATTTTTTTATTTAAATTCATAATAAAAAATTTTCCGTGCACCGCACGGGTAAAACACTAGTTATTACTAAAATAAATGTTTGCAACCTTGTAAAATCGATAGCCTAAATATTTGGTCTAAAAATGATAGTCTAAATAAATACTACTTTTAATTTGAATTTTTCTAAGTGTTCTTAATTCTTTNTAATAAAAACAATATCCTCAGTTTTAACTTCCCGCCCAAAACAGACCTATAATATTATGGTTTGCGTAATATTATAAAATATGGTAATACAGTTCCTATCCCTAATACAATTGTAAATTAAAATAGAATTCCTAAAAGAAATAAATTTTCAATAAATTAGTTAAACCCATATCATAGATCTACAAATATTGAACTACAAAGTCTATTATGGACCTATTATTTAAATGATGATCTAGAGATGTTTTGATTGTGTTTCATTTATGGGTTGGAAAATATTTAGAAACAAAACTAAATGATTTCCAGACATCTATTACTATTTATGATAACAAACAAAAGTTTAAGACAAAAACTTGTGTGAGACCGTCTCATGATCTCAATCCGTGAGACGGGTTTTATCTTTAATTAACGAGGTCAAAGATCCGACTCATTAATCAAATATTTGATCCATTAATCAAAGATCTGACCCATCTTATGGATTGAGACTTGTAAGACGGTCTCACACAAGTGTTACTCAAAGTTTAAAATATCACCAAAGTAGATTCTGAAACAAAACTCAGATATCAATGTAAAATTTTAAAATAAGAATGTTTTTTCATGCAAGGAAAACAATTATACAATATTTATCAATATCTATATAATAAAAAAAATATCAATTTCTCTTTTTATCCATTTATGTAGACATATATTATATTTATAATATTTTGTACAATATGAAAATATATACACATTTTTTATAGAATTGTGATTACTGGCGTAATTATACACATTAATTACTACACTGATTACTTATTAAAAAAATATTTTAAAATATGTCTAAACTCATACTCTTAATTAAAAAATAAAAATTTTTTAAACATTCGTCTAAATATGTAATATAGTTAGGGACTACATTAATCCATATAAATTTAAAAATTAAATTTTTTTAATTTATAAATGTAATTTTCTTAATTATAATTAATAAAATAAGTGTTAGTACATATTTATATTTTTAAAAATGTATGCATACATATACTTATGCACTATATTAATCATACAGAATTAAAAGGCTATTTTTTAAACTTTTTAAACTTTAATTATTTTAATTATAATATATCAATATAAATTATAATTGAAAAAATTACATTATAGAATTTGGATATATACATATTAATAAATATTATTTGTATATACACTGCATTACACAATCATATAAGAAAATGCATCTGATTAGAATTTAAAATCACATATACAATGTTTAAAATTTACAATTTTTTTAATTTCTATGTATAATATTCTTAGTTATTATTCATATTGTTAGAATTATAATATATATAAAATACGATTAGGAATAATTCAATTTAATTATGTAAATTTTTCTTTATAAATTTATATATACCTGATTAGAGATTATATTAATCATACAAAATTTTAATTTTGTATGCTATGATAATTGATACTTGACCAAATATATACAAAAATATAATATATTTTAATATTTTTATATTTTAAATTTTTTTATTTAAATTCATAATAAAAAATTTTCCGTGCACCGCACGGGTAAAACACTAGTTATTACTAAAATAAATGTTTGCAACCTTGTAAAATCGATAGCCTAAATATTTGGTCTAAAAATGATAGTCTAAATAAATACTACTTTTAATTTGAATCTAAAAATGATAGTCTAAATAAATACTACTTTTAATTTGAATTTTTAAATGATAGTCTAAATAAATACTACTTTTAATTTGAATTTTTCTAAGTGTTCTTAATTCTATACTACTTTTAATTTGAATTTTTCTAAGTGTTCTTAATTCTTTTTTGAGTAACATTGTCATTTTTCTAAGTGTTCTTAATTCTTTTTTGAGTAACATTGTCATTGTCTTCATCTTTACTATTTGTTTTTTGAGTAACATTGTCATTGTCTTCATCTTTACTATTTGTTCTCTTCCTTTTTGTTGGTAGTGTGTTATTTGTAATTCGATTATTGTTGGTAGCATAGATGACAACGTCATACAATGAGATTATGATATAGGAGCTATGGACTTTCCTTTAGGTGTTCTGGTTGGGGTTCATTTGGTTCAACCATTATTGTTGAATGAGTTATTGTGGATAAAGAAATCCCTAGTTTAAGAAAAAAGATTAAATAAATTAATAAAAATTTGAAAATTTAAAATATTATGTATTCCAAAGATATTAAAAGATAGTTTCTCGCTTCAATTTGCTGGGTAATGGGTTATTTGAGTACTTTCATTGTCAACAAATCCCCCAAGTAGTTAATATAATTGATTTCAAACTATTCTTTTTTATTTTTTTTCATGATATTAAAGAAATACATATGTATCATTTTTTGGTGTAACTACTAATTTATTTAATTCAATAAGAGTAAAATAGAGTGATTCCGCTTCAATTTGTTGGGTTATTATTTGAGTACTCTCTTTGTCAACCAATCCCCAAGTAATTAATGTTAGGAACATCATGTAATAGGTTTTGATGATACCAACTGTTAAGTAGAAATCCCCGAGTCTCGATGCATAGGCAAAAACGCTGTAAGTTCGACAAGTAAACCAAGAGCGAAAATACAACCGGGTAACTTTGAGCTCAACTCGGAAAATATTTAAGCTTGAGGGAAATTTGTTTGAACATCTTAGAAGTCTCNTTCTAAGTGTTCTTAATTCTTTTTTGAGTAACATTGTCATTGTCTTCATCTTTACTATTTGTTCTCTTCCTTTTTGTTGGTAGTGTGTTATTTGTAATTCGATTATTGTTGGTAGCATAGATGACAACGTCATACAATGAGATTATGATATAGGAGCTATGGACTTTCCTTTAGGTGTTCTGGTTGGGGTTCATTTGGTTCAACCATTATTGTTGAATGAGTTATTGTGGATAAAGAAATCCCTAGTTTAAGAAAAAAGATTAAATAAATTAATAAAAATTTGAAAATTTAAAATATTATGTATTCCAAAGATATTAAAAGATAGTTTCTCGCTTCAATTTGCTGGGTAATGGGTTATTTGAGTACTTTCATTGTCAACAAATCCCCCAAGTAGTTAATATAATTGATTTCAAACTATTCTTTTTTATTTTTTTTCATGATATTAAAGAAATACATATGTATCATTTTTTGGTGTAACTACTAATTTATTTAATTCAATAAGAGTAAAATAGAGTGATTCCGCTTCAATTTGTTGGGTTATTATTTGAGTACTCTCTTTGTCAACCAATCCCCAAGTAATTAATGTTAGGAACATCATGTAATAGGTTTTGATGATACCAACTGTTAAGTAGAAATCCCCGAGTCTCGATGCATAGGCAAAAACGCTGTAAGTTCGACAAGTAAACCAAGAGCGAAAATACAACCGGGTAACTTTGAGCTCAACTCGGAAAATATTTAAGCTTGAGGTAAATTTGTTTGAACATCTTAGAAGTCTCGTGTATTGTAATCATATAGACAGATCAGAAGAAGGCATGGGACAACACTGGAGGAATAAGGGTCTGCGAGACATCAACTAAGTCTCGAGACATAAGCAGAGTTCGAGAGGTAGGACCTCTCGATACAGTTATCCAGTTCGAGACATAAACAGAGTTCGAGAGATAGACCTCTCGATATTTGAGTTCGAGACATTAAGCAATCAAGATATCAACCTTGGTCTCGATACACTAACAATTCTCCAACAAAGCTGAAGGACGGTCATACTTAAAGTCTGGAGAAGAAGAATATCATGGAGATGGAATAATGAAGAGGTGCCGAACGTGAAGATTTCAAAATGGGCGGAAATGGATGACACGTCAGATTTCCACCACAAACGGTCAAAAGGTGCACCAATGCTGAAGTGGTCTGATTCCCTACAAACAAGGAATAATGGGAATATAAAAAGAGTAACTTTTACCAAAAGACGAAAGTGGAGCATGGACTCAAGAAAAGTGAACTATGGAACATTCACTACAAGACAAAGAGGTTCAAGTTACAAGATCACCACTCCATGAAATATGCTGAAAATATGCAAGACCCATGATCAGCATGGGAGACAAATTTCAAACGGAATAATTTTCCCTCCAACGGAATTATTCCTCTACTCTCATATATAAGGACGTAAAGACACAGAAGAAAAAAAAGGGAAAAAGAGAGAAAAAGGAGTTAAAAAGAAAAGAGGTTCGAAATTCTTAAGAAGTGTCTGTCTAAAACGTTCAAGTGCAAGTGCTCAACTTGGAATATCATCCTGATATTCAAAACAGCGAGAAAACACATCTTAGTGTTTCAAGAGAGTTACAAAGCTTAAACTGTTATACATCCAGAAGGTGACCGAAGCTGCTCTACATCGAAGTTGATTCAACGATAGCTTGTGGTCAGATTGGAGCCTGTTACATTCAACTGTGACAACCAAAAACACCTTGCTTTGGATTAAGCAAGAGAGGTGGAGTAACCTGGCAGCTGTCCGAGTGAAAAAAACCTGAGGCTTGACGCGGGCTTGGTGATCAAAGGTCAAGTGCTCGAGAGGTGGAGTAGCTGGAAGCGGGGAGAAAGACCTTGGAGAGGTGGAGTAACCTGGGAGCTGTCTTGTGAAGATCCTGAGGCTTGACGCGGGCTTGGTGATCAAAGGTCAAGTGCTCGAGAGGTGGAGTAACAAGAAGCGGGGCGAAAAACCTGAGGCTTGAGGCGGGCTTCGTGATCAAAGCTCAAGCGCTCGATATTGTACTAAAAAGGGAAGTTTTTAGTGCAATCCTTCCAGGGAGTTTCTGGAAGAAGAGTGGACGTAGGCGGGTTGGCCGAACCACTTAAAAATCTCTCTTGCATTTACTTACTGCTTTTATCTCTCGCTAACCTCTCGATTGCACTGCATATAAACACACCTCTCGAACTAACTCAAACTCGTGCTAACTAAAAGGGGATAACATTTCCGCTGCGCATAAAACTTTGTCTTCACCTCGTGAGGTATCGAACCTAAACATCCTAAGTTCAATACACACGAGAGGTCGAAAAGATTTGCAAAATCTTATACAAGTCTATTCCCCCCCCCCTCTAGACTTGTACCCCATCCCCTTGGGACCAACAATTGGTATCAGAGCAAGTTCTCTGATCGATATAAACCTTTGTTTATATTGCCTAGAGATCCTTCTTTGAAAAATCCTTTAAAAGTTTTCAAAGCACGAGATAATTCTTCTAATATGGATAGCATGTTGTCGAGACATCTTCTCTTTGATCTTAGCAGGTTCGATGACTGGAAAACACGCATGCTTGCGTATCTATCAGCCCTCCATGATGAGATGGCCGAAGTTATAACATCTGGACCAGTCAAGATCATGATGGTAAACACGACTGCTGAGCAAACCAGAGATACACCAAAGTATGTCCCCAAACCTAGGGAAGAATGGACAAGTGATGATAGGAAGAGAAACAACTTGGACAACATTGCCAAGGATATTCTCTTCAGAGCTATAGACGAAACCATCTTTCCAAAAGTAAGAAAGTGCAAAACGGCGAAAGAGGTATGGGATACTTTGATGTTGATTGGTGAAGGTGACGAACAGGAGAAGGAGAACAAGCTCACCGTGGCCATGAAGAAGTTCGAGGACTTCAAGATGAAGCCAGGGGAGAGCATCGACAGCATGGAATCTCGTTTCATGAAGCTATCAATAGAGATCAGTGATCTCGAGAAGGAGATTCCACAAAAGGAGCTAAACCTGAAGGTCTTACGAGGCCTTACCAAGGAGTGGGAAATGAAGGTGATCACAATGCGTGATCACAGGGATTTGAAGAACACCACAACCGACCAACTATTCAGAGATCTCAAAGCCTTCGAATTTGAGATGTTTCCAAGAGATGAGGACGTGGTGGACAGACGGAATGTGGCACTGGTTGCGGACCAACCAACCACCTCCTCAAGGTCAGATTCTAATCCCACTGATTTTTTATCTGACGAACAGTTTGCTTTCTTCATAAGAAAATTCAGGAAGTTCATGAAGAAGACACCGGAAAGCAATACAAGTTCACCTTCCTCCTCAAGAAGGAAAAATGAGAAATACACATCCAGAGGAATGGAGGAAGAAGATCAAGGTCTATGCTACAACTGTAGGAGACCGGGGCACTTCAAGGCTGACTGTCCTTACCCTAAGGTAAGCAAGTATCAAGGCCTAGAATGTAGGAACTCCAGGAGAAAGGAGGAACCTAAAGAGAAGCCAGCACAAAGTGGCTTCAAGGGAGATACAAAGAAACATCTGCGCAGAAAGGCGCTTGTTGCTGAGGAACTCGAGAGAACAATCGAGGAGTCCGAGACGTCGAGCTCCAGTGAAAGCAGCAGCAGCTCAGAGGATGAGAGGGGGCTCATCTGCTTATACACCGAGGAAGAAGAGAATCAATGCCTAATGGCCATTGACAATGAGGTAACCTCTACTTCCACATCTCGCTGCTCTATTTCTACCTCTCGTTGTTCTTCTTTCAGAAGCGATGAAGATCCCTTTGAGATGCTTGAAACATTTAAAAGGGATCTCGCAGTCGCTAATAGCACTCATGCCAAAATCAGGGAGGAAAACAGCAAGCTAACTGCTGAAAGAGATATGCTTAAGAACGTCTCGAAAGAGAATTCGGAGCTAACTCTCAAAGTAAGTGAGTTAGAAGCTAAAATAATCCAACTAACTGAAGAGTGCAAAACTCGAGAGATCACAGAAAATGATCTTAGAAAGGTTATAGCATCATACACTAATTCCTCCAAAGCTATGGAGAAAATGGTGAATGATCACAGACCTACAAGTGATAGAACCGGTCTAGGGTTCCATCGAGACCATCTCTCGAGAAATAAACAGACCAATGGTTTGGGAACTTCAAGAAATGGAGGATCTCAACCCAAACCAAATAAAGGTCATAAAGGACCAACAGAAAAGACCAGAGTAGCTATTCATAAACCGTCCCTATACACCAGCAATGGAAAGTATAGGAAAGCTACGAAGAATGGCCGGGTAAACAATATCGAGAGATCACCTTGCTATCTCTCGCAAGGCCATTCCAAGTACAAAAAGAGCTACATTCCATATAATGCACCTCAAGGCAAATATGGAAGGTCTGAGATCCACATAGTTAGGAACTCACGGATGGAGAAAGGAAGACTCTATCCATCTAGTGAGAATTGGTCATCAAATCACAAGTTCTGGAAGAAACCTCACTTTCAGCAATTTCACATGACCAAACAGCGTATGAAAGGCATGGTGCATAAGCCGGTCGAAAAGTCTCTACCTAAGTTGATTTATGCACCAAAGAGGCCTAAAACTTTTGCTAGCATTCCTTATGATTATCAAACGTACAATGGCTACATTGCGCCTAGGCCTGGAATAATGGGCACAAGGTATAAATGGATGCCTAAACTCACTAACCCACCAGGACCCAAAGTTTGGGTACCTAAACTTGCTTAATTGCCTTGCAGGACACCAGGGACGTGTGGTTCATTGACAGTGGATGTTCGAGACATATGACGGGAAATCTAACACTGCTAGAGAACATCCAACCTATCGAAGGTCCCTTGGTGACATTTGGCGACAACGAGAAGAAGGGACGCACAAAAGCTGTTGGTGAAATTCAAAAGAATGAGCTGGTTATTAAGGGAGTATCCTACGTCGAAGGGCTCAAGTTCAATCTCCTTAGTACAAGCCAGTTCTGTGACAAGGGCTACAAAGTTATCTTCACCAAAAGCAAATGCCAGATTATGAGCGAGGAATCTCTCGAAGTCGTCTTGGAAGCAGCAAGGAAAGGAAACATGTACATAGTGGATTGGAGGTCTGCAAAACCATCCCTATGTATGCTAGCAAGGAGCAAGGAAGATTTATGCTGGGATTGGCATAGTAAGCTTAGTCATCTGAACTTCAAGACTATCAACAAGCTTACTAAGAGGAACCTAGTGGAAGGACTGCCCAAAGTGACGTTTCGAAAGGATAAAATTTGTGAGGCATGTCAACGTTGCAAACAGATCAAATCCTCCTTCAAGAGCAAAGCCGAGACATCATCCACTAGACCATTAAGTCTTCTTCACATGGACTTATTTGGCACAGTGGATCCACCCAGCATAAAGGGAAAGAAGTACACTCTTGTGGTAGTAGATGACTACACAAGATTCACATGGACCATGTTCTTAACCAAGAAAAGTGAGACAAAAATTGTCCTGCCAAATCTCTTGAAGCAAGTTCAAGTTGAAAAGGATGTCTCGATACTAAAGATCCGGTCAGATCAAGGTGGAGAGTTCATAAATCAAGTAATCGAGAGCTACTGCAACGAGAACGGGATTCATCATCAACTGTCAGCTGCTCGAACGCCTCAACAGAACGGGGTTGCTGAAAGAAGGAATAGAACTCTCAAAGAAGCCGCAAGGACCATACTCTCACAAGCCAACATATCACAAGGATTTTGGGCAGAAGCAATCAACACAGCGTGCTATACCCAAAATCGGTCCTTGATCGTGAAAGGAGTTGGAAAGACTCCATATGAGTTGTGGAATGAAAGAAAACCGAATGTAAGCCACTTCCACACATTCGGGTGCAAATGCTATATCCACAACAATGGGAAGGCTCAACGAAGAACTTTTGAAGAAAAGGCAGATGATGGAGTATTTCTAGGATACTCATCAACAAGCAAAGCATTCAGAGTCTTCAACAAGCGGAGTTTAGTGGTTGAAGAGTCCATACATGTTACCTTTGATGAAAGGGCATCGAGAGATCAACCATCAAAGACAACGGAAGCAGCTGAGGAAGATCAGCCAGAGTCTATCGAGAGATCAAACTTACCTCTCGAAGACAAGCAGTCTATAGTTCGAGACGTNGGGCATCGAGAGATCAACCATCAAAGACAACGGAAGCAGCTGAGGAAGATCAGCCAGAGTCTATCGAGAGATCAAACTTACCTCTCGAAGACAAGCAGTCTATAGTCCGAGACGTAGCGGAACTCCAGTCAGAATCAGATGATGAAGAGTCTACCAAGAAGAAAGCTCCTGACTCAGTTGATCAAAACCAGATCATAGATGTTCAACCCACATCTCAATTTTCAACGGAAGCATCAACTGAGGAGCCACAACCCGACCTAAGATGGCTGAGAAATCACCCTGCTGATCAAGTGATTGGAGATGTACGTGACAGAGTTCAAACCAGATCAGCATACAGAGAAAGCACGTTTGCTTGCTTTCTATCTCAAATAGAGCCTAAGGTGATCGAAGAGGCTCTATGTGATCCAGATTGGGTGCAAGCCATGCAAGAGGAACTTCATCAGTTTGAACGGAACGATGTTTGGGAACTAGTTCCGAGACCTCATCATCAGAATGTCATTGGTACAAAGTGGGTTTTCAGAAACAAGATGAATGAGGATGGAATTATTGTTAGGAACAAGGCCAGACTTGTTGCCAAAGGCTACTGTCAGGAGGAAGGAATAGATTTTGATGAAACCTTCGCTCCAGTGGCACGTCTCGAAGCCATACGCATCTTTCTCGCATATGCCGCCTTCAAAAATTTTAAGGTATATCAAATGGATGTCAAGAGCGCTTTTCTGAACGGACTTCTCGAAGAAGAGGTGTACGTTGAACAACCTCCGGGTTTCTTGAAGGACGTGGGAGCTGACAAAGTATACAAATTAAAGAAGGCACTTTACGGCTTAAAACAAGCTCCGAGAGCTTGGAATGATACCTTATCCTCTTTTCTACTTCAGTGTGGGTTCACCAAAGGCCTAGTGGACAAAACATTGTTTAGAATTAAGGACGGGGATCACATCTTATTGGTGCAAATCTATGTGGACGATATCATTTTTGGAAGCACCAATCCAGACTTGTGCGAGAAGTTCTCCAGGTTGATGAAAGGGAAGTTCGAGATGAGCATGATGGGAGAACTAAACTACTTCCTTGGATTACAAGTGAGACAGCTTAAGGAAGGTATCTTCATCAATCAGGAGAAATACACCAAGGATCTGCTCAGAAAATACAATATAGAAGGGAAATCCTCAGTCAAAGTACCCATGGGAACCTCTCTACGTATCGATGTCAACAGTGAAGGTCGAGAGGTCGATCAGACAACTTATCGAGGTATCATCGGATCTCTTCTCTATTTAACTGCTAGTAGACCAGATATATCCTTTGCAGTAGGTGTATGTGCTAGGTTTCAGGCAAGTCCTAAGGAAAGTCACTTAAATGCATCTAAAAAGATTCTTAGATATCTCAAAGGTACGCAAAGTGTTGGACTTTGGTATTCGAGAGGTGGATCTTTCGAACTTATGGGTTACTCAGATGCGGACTTTGCCGGCTGTAAGATAGATCGAAAAAGCACATCAGGGACATGTCAGTTTCTAGGTGGAAGACTTGTCTCATGGTTTAGCAAGAAACAGCATTCGATAGCTACAAGCACCGCTGAGGCAGAATATGTAGCAGCTGGAAGTTGCTGTGCTCAGGTTTTATGGATGAAGCAACAATTACTGGATTATGGGGTTGAGTGTAAGGAGGTTAAGATCATGTGTGACAATACAAGTGCTATTGCCATCACCCACAATCCAGTGTTACATTCTAGAACAAAGCACATTGATATTAAGTATCACTTCATCCGAGACCATGTTGAGAGGAAGGACATTATTTTGGAATATGTTGCAACGGAGGAGCAACTAGCAGATATTTTCACAAAAGCGCTATGTGAAAATAGATTCTCTCAACTAAGGTTAGAATTGGGAATGATAGAATTGGGATGAATGGTCAAATCTTATCTTCTTGTATTTAGTGCCATGAACTGTTTCGCATGTGAGGGGCAGTTTCATCAACTTTATGGCAGCTTTGGAGTTACACAAGCATTGAATGGTCATTCATATTACATCCCTGACTCAAAAGTGATAACCGTATTGGGCTATAAAAAGGAGGGTTTCTTTCAGAAGATCAAACCATCAACTTCCCATGGAGAAAAAGAAAGGAAAAGATGATGTTCCATTCTTTTATAGAGGAAAGAAACCGGCAGTCAAGTCCAAAGATTTTCAAGGAGAAAACTATCCAGAATCAACGAAGGGTGAACAGATTACGGAGCTTCCTGATAATCCAAGCAAGAATCCTATTCCCATCCAAGGTGAATGGATCCCCAAATACGAGGAGATCCACAACGATGGGATACTGGAATTGGGAAGAGAGTCTTGCACAAGAGGGACTCCTACTGCTGCACACTCTGGAAAAGGGCCTTCCTCAACCAAATGGAGAACCAAGGGAAATGGAGAGGAAGACCAGATGGGACTTTCTGAGGTCAAGGGAAATGGAGAGGAAGACCAGATGGGACTTTCTGAGGTCAGCAGAAATGGAGAGGAAGACCAGATGGGACTTTCTGAGGTCAGCAACAGTCAAAGGGGTGATCATACCTAATCTAAAGACCTTAAAAGGATTAGCGATGAAGATGGTCACTCCCAACTATAGTAAGCAGCTCCGGAGAGAAGAACAAGAAAAGGGAATAGCCACCCCTAGTTCTGTTATTAGACAAATAGGACTTTAGATGGCTAGCTCCCGCCTTAACGATAGATTCCTATTAGGCTGACCAAGGCCAAACAAAAGTTTCTAGGGAATCTAATAGGATATTGATTCATATGTAATATATCTGGAAATCACTAAATGAACTTAAGGATATGTTCCAAGTGATATCTTTTAAATGAATCAAACTTGTTTCTCTCGCAATCTGTGTTCGAAAGGTAGTTCGAGAGGTCACCCGATCAGTTTGTCTACATACATTATGTCTCGAAGAAGGGTAGTTCGAGAGGTCACTTCGAAAGATAACAAACTGATATCTCTGAAAGGAGGAATAAGGAGGGTTAGGNTTCCAAGTGATATCTTTTAGATGAATCAAACTTGTTTCTCTCACAATCTGTGTTCGAAAGGTAGTTCGAGAGGTCACCCGATCAGTCTGTCTATATACGTTATGTCTCGAAGAAGGGTAGTTCGAGAGGTCACTTCGAAAGATAACAAACTGATATCTCTGAACGGAGGAATAAGGAGGGTTAGGGATCAATCACTCAGGGGGAAGATCCTTAACCAGATCAAGACGGAGGAATAAGGAGGTTTAGGGATCAATCACTCAGGGGGAAGATCCTTAAACTCATGAGGAAGATCATTCACCTTCGAAAGGTGAATTTGATAAGCTCAACGGATATATGAGGTGGAACGGCTATCTTTGGACATAAATGCTAGCCACGTGGTCATCGGTTACTGACGGTTTTTTTCGCACTTAAGGGCATTATCTTGATTAATGGGAGCATGCCTGTATAAACATCTCATTATATCCCACTATCCAAAAACCGCATTATACTTTACCAAAATATCCTTACCATACATTACATACATAACCGTTATAAAGGGTATTTCTGACCTTTTACTTCTTTGAAATTAACCGGTATCTTTTCTCGGATCAAATATTCTACCCTACCCATATATCCAACCCGAATCCACATGATATAAAAGCCAAATCCTTCTTCTTTACCCGGATTCAAGCTAAAACCGTTTACCCAAAATCCCCAAATCCTAAACGCAGTACTCATTCCCTCCAAAACATCTAACCTTCATCAATGGCGTCCGAATCCTCTACATCAACCTCATCTTCCGACGCATATCAGAGGGAGTTGCTACACATTCGCTCTCAGATCAAACAAGTCAAGGCGGGGAGTATCCTTGACAGAAATGGCTTCATCACCAACTCCCCTAATCCAAAAATGGCGGAAAAGTACTGAAGAAGTTTGAGAAAGCAGGACTGATGAAATACATGACGCACGACTACGGGACCGTTCACCCCCTCGACTTCACAGAATGGTTCGCAAATGCCAAGGTCACGAAGGGTAAAATCGAAAGCCGCTTTAATGATTTTCCCATCACAACATCTGTAGGTGACCTCAGAGCGGCATTTGATTTCGCGTCATCGGAGGAAGCAGTCAAGCATCTATCGGATTACGACTTGGACAAGCAAGCTTTCTGGGAGAAAATCCGACTAGCGACTGCACCACCCAGAGCATCCTCTGCCCTCCGCAAGTACCACCTAAAGGAGAGGTTTGCTCTCGCTGCCGACCTAATAATGAAGTTTGTGCTCGGCAAAGTGTCCGGAACTGACGAGGTTAGTCTAGACCTCCTCAAAATCCTCCATGCCATTTGGAACAACAACAAGCTGGACTGGGCACATATTATCTTCAACTTCCTCCAACAGCAAGTGATGCGCTCAGTCTCCAACGCCAACCTGTCAATCAGTAAAAAGGTTGGTTTCGGCTTTGTTGTGCAATTTCTCTTAAGCTTGAAGGGCTTCAAACTGAGGGAGGGAAAAGAGATTCATCGAAATACCTATATGGGTAGGACGAAATCTCTAGTCCCCAAAACTAAAGGTGTTAAGGCTGCACATTCTCCCTCACAGCCAAAAGGAAGGGGCAAAAGGAAAGTCCAAACCGAGGAAAAGAATTCTGATGATGAACCTCTCGATGTACTGAGACAAAGGGTTCATCTGCCAAAGAGAGCTAGGAAAGCCAAAACTGTTGCTGTCACCCGGGTTCAAGAGGTGGAACCGTCAGTTATACAAGTACCCTTCGAGGACAGGGCACAAGCTCAGGGGGAACGTCAGGCTACACTGGCCACTGAGGTTGAGAGAGTGCCCCCTACCAGGTCCCTGTCAAGAGATTTGTGTGTTAATGATGATATTACTGCTGAGGGTACTGGTGACTCTGTTGGTTTATCTCGAGAGATGGCTCGAGAGGTTGAAGGTACTGTGATCAGTGATCCAGTACAAGGAGATGCAGAAGAACCATGTGAGATGGTTCGAGAGACAGACTACACAATCAGGGTGGGAAATAATCTCTTGGAGCATAGTCGAGAGATCACAGCTCAGATAGACGAAGCAATCTCTGCTACTGAAATCATCTCTGATGGGCGGGATGACTTATATGAAGAAGTTTCCACTCAGTTGGCAGTGGAAGCACCCACTCTTGATGACTTCTCCAGGGTGATCAGGTGGATCAACTGGAGAACCAGTTCTTTCACTCAATTGATGAGTCAAGCAGCTGAAATGGAGGCAGAAGAGCAGTTTGCACTCCAGTGGTTGGGCATCTCCGAGATCCCAGCTCAACAACTGATGGATCTTGCCCACGAAACACGAGTAATGAAGCTGAACAGTGAAAGAACTGATAAAGGGAAAAGCATAGCAGTTGAAGCACCAGAAGTTGAAGCTGAGCCTGAAGAAGATCCTGAAACAGAAGCACGATTTCGAGAAGATATCAGGCTCGCCACTGCCATCTCCTTGGGACAGAACGTTGAGTTCACGAGAGGGCCAGGAGAGACCTCTGGGGTTGCTCACGATGATATTGCAACAACCGCAATCCCACTGTCCCAAGTCAGCAACTCTGCTCTGGACGAACAGGTAGAAGTTTCGAGAGGTGAATCCGAGACCTCTGAAGCACTTCAAGTGGCACCTAACACCGTTCTACTTTTGCCACCACCTGAGTTCACACCCTCGACCACTACTGATGAAGCACAGACAATTCGAGAGGGTGAAGTTCCGTTGCTCACACTGCCGGGTTTTACTACTACTCCTGAAATAATCACCATCCCAGACTCATCGGAGCAGACCGAAGAGCAACACAATGAGCAACTTGAGCAGAATGCCCCAAGTCCTGCTGGTTCGAGGAGTACTGATGATACCATCGAAGGGGGAAACCCGGAAGCACCTGTCGACACTACGTCTCCAACCTCACCAGCAGATGACAAAGTTCCCAGCACTGGTTCGAGAGGTGATGCTGAGGGGGAACCTCTATTGGATGAAAACAGGGAAGCGTCCAATACCGAAGAACACTCTCTGGCTGACCCTATCTCCACAGTTGCTGAAGCTGAGGCTCCAGGTTCGAGAGGTAAGGAGCAAGAAGTGATCCATCCCTCAGGTGGAAATCGGGAAGCACCTGACATGGAGCTACCTTCGAGCTCTGAACCTTGTGTCCCTGTGGATCCTCAGACGTTAAATCGAGAGGTGGACTCGCAATTGCAAGTCATGGGTGGAAATCTGGAAGCACCCAAGTCCCCTCCGACGAAAGGTACATCTCGATCCTCATCTCCTACTTCTGACTATGATCAACAGGCCGAAGAAGTCTTCATTGGCGAAGTGCGTCAATTCATGGCTGATCAATCTCAGAAGATGGCTCAGCTCGAAAGAATACTCGCTGTGGTCCGCAATGCTGCAATGCATGCTGCTGGCACAAGTGAATCCCAAGGCCGTCATGCCGAACTTCTCGAACAGGCGATATGGGCCGAGGATGCAGCACGGAAAGCCACTAATGAAGCTGCTGTAGCTCGAGCAGAGGCTGCAAGTGCGAGGGCTGAATTAGCCGAGATGCGAGCAGAGCTTCGAGCCTTCCAATGTTCCAGTGAACTTCGACAGGATGTGATGAAGGCCATACTCGATGACCTGTCGAACCAAGTGCCTGCCCAACTTCAAGCAATCTTCGAAGGTATGTCCATCCTCCTCTCCCGTGCTGATGATGCCAACAAGGGGGAAAAGAAAGAGAAAAAGAAGGGGGAAACAACGGGCAAGAAAAGGGCAGCAAGTGAACCAGCTGGACCCCCACCTCCAAAAATACCAAGAATCATGAGCAAAGCAGTGGAGGATGCTAAACAGGCAGAAAACCTAAGGGTCCAGCGTACACTGGAAATGGAGAGAAGGAGAGAAGAGGACAGAGAAAGAAGAAGAAAAAGACAAGAACGACAGTCAGAAGAAGAAAGGAAGATAGATCTTCTCATGACAAACTTTAAGTTTGGGAACAGAGAAGACACTGAACAAATTCTGACTCTGGAGATATTCAAGCTTCTGAAAATCACTGGGATATCTACACACAGCAATATGTCTCCAGAAGAATGCATTGCCTGGTGGAAAGATGGAGTAATTGATGGTGAGTTCGTGGGGGAAGCCTACAGGAACTACAGGCATCTAGATGTCACAGATGAATACTTAAGCCTGGTAAATCCGAAAGACCCCATCAAGACACGAGAAGCCATTAACAAGAAAAGGAAAGCCAACAAGAAGTAAGCTCTCGTGGTCCAAACTCCATCTCATTTCAATGTATTGATATCTATGTTGTTCTTGGTCTTATTTCTTTCAATCCTGTCTACTAAACTCTACTTTGTAAACATTCCCTTCTTATAATCATATATATCTTTTGCTGGGGGTGTTGCGTGAGTTATATTATTCATAGTTTAGTAGAGTATTTTGTCAAACTTACCATATGCGCTGAAAAATAAAATCCTTGTTAATTCTTTCTATCAAATCAGCCATATAGAGTAAGTATAAGTGTTGGCATCATCAAAAAGGGGGAAATTGTTAGGAACATCATGTAATAGGTTTTGATGATACCAACTGATAAGTAGAAATCCCCAAGTCTCGATACATAGGCAAAACGCTGTAAGTTCGACAAGTAAACCAAGAGCGAAAATACAACCGGGTAACTTTGAGCTCAACTCGGAAAATATTTAAGCTTGAGGGAAATTTGTTTGAACATCTTAGAAGTCTCGTGTGTTGTAATCATATAGACAGATCAGAAGAAAGCATGGGACAACACTGGAGGAATAAGGGTCTGCGAGACATCAACTAAGTCTCGAGACATAAGCAGAGTTCGAGAGGTAGGACCTCTCGATACAGTTATCCAGTTCGAGACATAAACAGAGTTCGAGAGATAGACCTCTCGATATTTGAGTTCGAGACATCAAGCAATCAAGATATCAACCTTGGTCTCGATACACTAACAATTCTCCAACAAAGCTGAATGACGGTCATACTTAAAGTTTGGAGAAGAAGAATATCATGGAGATGGAATAATGAAGAGGTGCCGAACGTGAAGATTTCAAAATGGGCGGAAATGGATGACACGTCAGATTTCCACCACAAACGGTCAAAAGGTGCACCAATGCTGAAGTGGTCTGATTCCCTACAAACAAGGAATAATGGGAATATAAAAAGAGTAACTTTTACCAAAAGACGAAAGTGGAGCATGGACTCAAGAAAAGTGAACTATGGAATATTCACTACAAGACAAAGAGGTTCAAGTTACAAGATCACCACTCCATGAAATATGCTGAAAATATGCAAGACCCATGATCAGCATGGGAGACAAATTTCAAACGGAATAATTTTCCCTCCAACGGAATTATTCCTCTACTCTCATATATAAGGACGTAAAGACACAAAAAAAAAAAGAAAAGGAAGGGAAGTGAAGGGGTTCGAAATTCTTAAGAAGTGTCTGCCTAAAACGTTCAAGTGCAAGTGCTCAACTTGGAATATCATCCTGATATTCAAAATAGCGAGAAAACACATCTTAGTGTTTCAAGAGAGTTACAAAGCTTAAACTGTTATACATCCAGAAGGTGACCGAAGCTGCTCTACATTGAAGTTGATTCAACGATAGCTTGTGGTCAGATTGGAGCCTGTTACATTCAACTGTGACAACCAAAAACACCTTGCTTTGGATTAAGCAAGAGAGGTGGAGTAACCTGGCAGCTGTCCGAGTGAAAGAAACCTGAGGCTTGACGCGGGCTTGGTGATCAAAGGTCAAGTGCTCGAGAGGTGGAGTAGCTGGAAGCGGGGAGAAAGACCTTGGAGAGG
>NC_044924.1:24306729-24307338 GCF_003576645.1 Ipomoea triloba
CGGAGTAACCTGGGAGCTGTCTTGTGAAGATCCTGAGGCTTGAGCGGGCTTGGTGATCAAAGGTCAAGTGCTCGAGAGGTGGAGTACAAGAAGCGGGGCGAAAAACCTGAGCTTGAGGCGGGCCTTCGTGATCAAAGCTCAAGCGCTCGATATTGTACTAAAAAGGGAAGTTTTTTATGCAATCCTTCCAGGGAGTTTCTGGAAGAAGAGTGGACGTAGAAGGGGTTCGAAATTCTTAAGAAGTGTCTGTCTAAAACGTTCAAAGTGGCAAAGTGCGCGCGTAGTCCAATTGCGTATTTACCCATCAGCGAGAAAACACATCTTAGTGTTTCAAGAGAGTTACAAAGCTTAAACTGTTATACATCCAGAAGGTGACCGAAGCTGCTCTACATTGAAGTTGATTCAACGATAGCTTGTGGTCAGATTGGAGCCTGTTACATTCAACTGTGACAACCAAAAACACCTTGCTTTGGATTAAGCAAGAGAGGTGGAGTAACCTGGCAGCTGTCCGAGTGAAAGAAACCTGAGGCTTGACGCGGGCTTGGTGATCAAAGGTCAAGTGCTCGAGAGGTGGAGTAGCTGGAAGCGGGGAGAAAGACCTTGGAGAGG
>NC_044924.1:24308273-24318273 GCF_003576645.1 Ipomoea triloba
AAATAGAGTGAGAAACTTAATTATGTCAAATTTGATTGAGATGAGGTTCGAACCTAAGACCTTTCTTATAGAAATTAATGGGTAAGTTAAAAGTTAACGGAATATTAACGGAGAAGAGAATATTTAACGGAAAACTTAACGGATAATTATAAAAGTAAGGTTAAATTAGGTAATCTCTATTAATAATATTAATCTGAATTATCTTAACCATCTATTTGATTAAATAATTCATCTGAACCATCCATTTGATTAAATAATTTGACCGCCATTTTTTCTACCCATTTTAGGCCTAACTCTCTTTGGCTCTTATTAGTATAGTAGATATATATATATATACACATATACTTATTTATTTATTTATATTAATAGGTTTAGCGGGTTTAAACATGTTTTGTGTTATATCGTGTTGACACGACCCGAAATTTATTAACAAAATGTGTCTATCGTGTCAACCCGTTTACTAATCGTGTTCGTGTTAAGAATTTCAACTCGTTAACCTTAACGTGTCGTGTTCGTGTCGTTATCGTGTCAACTTGTTAACGAACACGTATACACAAATTGTCAGGTCTAGCCATCATATCTACTCCATTGTGCTGGCAATTCTCGCAGCATAGAGAGTGGGGGGATACTAGTAGATTTGTAGGGCAACTCCCTCGACCTACGGAGTTCACCAAAGTAATTCCCTGACCGTAATGCGCTTCCTGAGCATATTGACCCTCACGGACCCGTTAGACTTTTGAGGTCTTCTAACTGTTGGTCCCAAGGGGATGGGGTACAAGTCTAGAGGGGGGGGGGGTGAATAGACTTGTATAAGATTTTGCAAATCTTTTTCGACCTCTCGTGTGTATTGGACTTAGGATGTTTAGGTCCGATACCTCACAAGATGAAGACAAAGTTTTATGCGCAGCGGAAAAGTTATCCCCTTTTAATTAGCACGAGTTTGAGTTAGTTCGAGAGGTGTAGTTATATGCAGTGCAGTTCGAGAGTTAGATCGAGAGATAAAAACAGAAAGTAAATGCGAGAGAGATTTTTAAGTGGTTCGGCCAACCCGCCTACGTCCACTCTTCTTCCAGAAACTCTCTGGAAGGATTGCACTAAAAACTTCCCTTTCTAGTACAATATCGAGCGCTTGAGCTTTGATCACGAAGCCCGCCTCAAGCCTCAGGTTTTTCGCCCCGCTTCTTGTTACTCCACCTATCGAGCACTTGAGCTTTGATCACCAAGCCCACCTCAAGCCTCAGGATCTTCACAAGACAGCTCCCAGGTTACTCCGCCTCTCCTCAGGTTTTTCTCCCCGCTTCCAGTTACTCCACCTCTCGAGCACTTGAGCTTTGATCACCAAGCCCGCCTCAAGCCTCAGGATCTTCACTAGACAGCTGCCAGGTTACTCCGCCTCTTCTTGCTTAATCCAAAGCAAGGACCTTTGGTTGTCACAGTTGAATGTAACAAACTCCAATCTGACCACAAGCTATCGTTGAATCAACTTCGATGTAGAGCAGCTTCGGTCACCTTCTGGATGTGTAGCAGTTTAAGCTTTGTAACTCTCTCAAACACTAAGATGTGTTCTCTCGCTGTTTTGAATATCAGGATGATATTCCGGATTGAGCACTAGCACTTGAACGTTTAAATTAGACACCTCTTAAGATTTTCAGAATGAGTGAACTTCCTCTGACTAACTTCCCCGTTGAACTTGTGTCTTCACGTCCTTTTTATATGAGAGTTAAGGAATAATTCCGTTGGAGGGAAAATTATTCCGTTTGAAATTTGTCTCCCACGCTGTGTATGGGACTTCCATCTTTTTCAGCATTTTTTATGGAGTGGTGGTCTTGTAACTTGTACCTTTTGTTTGGTAGTGGATATTCCATAATCCACTTTCTTGAGTTCATGCTCCACTTGCTACTCTTGGTAAAAGTCACTCTTTTTATATTCCCATTGATCCTCGTTTTAGGGAATAAAACCGACTTTGGATTGGTGCACCGTCTATCCGTTAGTTGTGGAATTCTGATGTGGCATCCACTTCTAGCACCTCCTTAATATTTAATCTCCATGATATTCTTCTTCTCCAACTTTATCCATGCTTCCTGACTGTCATTTAGCCTTTTGGAGAAGTGTCAGTTTATCAAGACCAAAGATGATGTCTCGACCCCATGTATCGAGAGATCTATCTCTCGAACTTCTGCTTATGTCTCGAACTGGATTGTTGTATCGAGAGGTCCTACCTCTCGAACTCTGCTTATGTCTCGAACTGGTTTGTTGTATCGAGAGGTCCTACCTCTCGAACTCTGCTTATGTTTCGAGACTTAGTTGATGTCTCGCAGACCCTTATTCCTCCAGTGTTGTCTCGTGCCTTCTACTGATCTATCTATGAGATTACAACACGAAACTTCTAAGATGTTCATACAAGTTTCACCTTAAGCTTAAATATCTTCCGAGTTGAGCTCAAGTTACCCGGTTGTATTTTTCGCTCTTAGTTTACTTGTCGAACTTACATTGATTCCTATCTTTCGAGACTTAGGGGATTCTGAAATACATTTTGGTATCATCAAAACCTATTACATTATGTTCCTAACACTAACGTCCCTTCACTTGGGATTCTTAGCTCCTAAACCGAGCATAAAAAGGGCGAAAAATGCCCCAGTCAAATGATTCCGATTTTTAAAAGCCCGTCATAATGATTAACATAGTAATAAAAACCAACCGAGCGTGATCAAATAAGAACGATCTTGTAACCTGGTAATCTGGATCGATGTTTGACCAAACTCAAACTAGTTACGTCCAGTTAACCCGAGCAAAGGGCATTGAGAAAAGCGTTCCCACCTATGATCGATAAGATCAATAGAGGTCATTGGATCGTGAATAATCCCTTGATTGGTAAGACTTGACCAATCTTGATCGCTAGATCTCATATAAAATCCAATCTCCTGATTGGTGAAACCCGATACCTAGATTGGTAAAATTCGACCTCTCAATAGTATCGCAAACTCGATCCCTCGATCGGTAGTGTTCGGACGACCCTTATAGTCCAATAGACTGTGCTTAAGGTTGTGCTCTTTTTTCCTTAGCTAAGATTTTTTCTCATTGGGTTTTTTCTTAGTCTAAGGTTTTTAACGAGGCAATCTGCATAAGTTATGGACTATACGGTCAATTTTTCCTGCACGAACTCTTCCTCATTGGCGCTTAAGGTTGTGCTCTTTTTTCTTTAGTTATGACTTTTTTATTATTGGGTTTTTTCTTAGTCTAAGGTTTTTAACGAGGCAACCGACGTAAGTCGCGGACTATAAGGGCATATTTCCAGCTCGAACCCTTCCTCAGTGGCTCGACGTTAGGGCACGAACTGGATGGGCTACTTGATAGGGAATATACTCCTGGTATACGGTCCTAAGTATGTTATACATATTTCGGTATACGAGTACGGGTATGAGCCTACAAAAAAGATTCTAGTCCTATATGAAAGGGGTTTTTTCCTCCCTTTCTCCACTTTTCTCTAGAAATACTTGAGAAACTAAGCTCTCTCCTCTCTCTAAGTGATTCAAGATTAAGCAATAAAAGAGATGAATTTGAGGGCTAATTTTCCATTCAAGATCATGCTTTACATATAACTTCTATACGTATTTTGTACATTGGAGTGTATGAAGGAATTAACATTGTCACCTTTTATATCCAGACTTCGAACAATGAAACTTTTTCATCTTCACTATTTTCGTAGCAGCACTATATCTTTGCTTACCTCTCCTTACACTAAATCCTAACCTAAAAGCATAGTCATTATAAATCTCATACGCTTCATCAATGGAACTCACTAACAACCTCAAAAAATCCTGATCAGTTGCAAAAGACAATTTTAAGTACCACTAACATAAATGTACATATAGGGGTGTGCAAACTATGGAAAAATTTTGGTTAACCGACCGAACTGAAAAAGTTCGATTAACTGTATCCGAATCGAACTTTTTCGTTTTGGTTAATAGTTAAAAGAATCTTAAAACTTCGGTTAACAGTTAATTCAGTTTGATACGTATCCGAATCGAACTTTTTCGTTTTGGTTAATATTTAAAAGAATCTTAAAACTTCGGTTAACGGTTAATTCAGTTTGAAACGGTCGGTTAACTGAAGTTTTATATATATATATATATATATATATATATATATATACTTATTGATGTTTGGAGTTTATAATTCATGTTTTAATGTTTATGGTGTTGTTGTGGCATTATTTATTTGGGAAAATGACACTTTTTCCCCCTATGTTATGTGCATATAACACTTTTTCTCCTTCTGTTATTAAAGTGGCTATTTTTCCCCCTGAAATGTTAAATTGGCATTTTTACCCTTAAAAATAATTATTTCATTTATTTTTCTTCTCCAACAAATTATTACTTATAACCAAACACTGTAGCAATCATACCAAAATAGTATGGACGGTTCTGGTTACAATTCAGAACCGAAAAAAAAAATAAAAATTGTTGAACCGTGAACCGGAACTGAACCACAGTCATATATAGTGAAAATGATCAAACACTTATTTTGATAAATCGGTACGGTTCGATTCCAATTTCGATTTTGAACTGCCAATCAAAACTTATTTATTTATTTATTTTAATTTTATTTCTTATTTAAAAATAGTCTAAATTCAACAATTATTTTATTTTATTTTTTCGGTTCTAAATCGTAACCGTAACTACCGTCCATACTATTTAAGTTCAATTGCTACAGTGTTCGATTAGGTTCATATCGAACCGTGATCTTTCATACATATTAGTAATAATTGGTTGGAGAATAAAAATAAATGAAATAATTATTTTGAAGGACAAAAATGACAATTTAACATTACAGGGGGAAAAACTACAACTTTTAAAATAACTGAGGGGGGAAAACTGCCCCTTTAATAACACAGGGGGAAAAAGTGCTATATGCACATAACATAGGGGGAAAAAGTGTCATTTTCCCTATTTATTTTGTTATGAATTTATTATGATATGTATTTTATTTTAATTGAATTTATTATTTTAAGTGTTATTTTTAGGATTAAAATTTTTTTTAAAAAAAGTTCGGTTAATCGGTTAATCGAAAAAAGATTTCGGTTCAATTAATTTGGTAAAACAAATTTTGGTTCGGTTAATGATAAGGTTTAAAAATTTCGATTAAATCAATTCGGTTAAAATGGTTCGGTTAACCGAATGAACACCCCTATGTACATAATCCGTGTACAGAATACATAAAATGTCAAAACATAATGCATAGTATCATAAGCCTAAGTATTGTCACTTCTATTTTATGAAGTATGGTATTGGAAATCACTAATGTACATAATTATATACCAGAATACACATAATCTCTGAACAGAATACCCAGAATAATAAGTCTAAGTTTTGTCACTTCTGTTTCATGAGGTATGGTATTGCAAATCAATAATGTACAGAATTATTGACAACAATACACATAACTCATCGTACACTACTCAAAAGTGATTAACATACATAATTGAGATGAATGTACAGAATTCGTGGACAGAATACACAAAATCTGAAAACAAAATACACAGAATATCATCACAACAATACACAAAACTCATCTTACACCACTCAAGTGATTACCATACATAATTGAGATGAATATATGGAATTCTTGGCCAGAATACACAGAATTTCACTACAGAATGCACATAATATCATCACAACAATACACAAAATTCATCTTAGTGTTTACACTACTTCAATGGTTAACACACATAAAACATAACCATAATACACATAATTCTTAACCATAATGTATATAAATGATAACAACAAAACTCATTTTAGTGTTTACACTACTCCAGTCAACATAATTTCACATACGAATCATCTTAGTGTTTCAACACCAATTCTAAAACTATTCTCACATAGTTCAATCAACGAATATCACATACGAAATCAAAAATCAAAATTAAAAACCTAGAGTAGAATCGTCTGAGATTGCCAATCCAACCGGAGCAATGCCGTCCTCTGTCACTTCCAAATCCTATTGCGCGATCACCTCGTCCATGTCGCACTGTCTATGAATCCATAAGATATGAAATATAGAGCAAATTGCGAAGATCATATATACAAAGAAAATCGCCAATTTGATCGGATCAGAGCAAATCGCGTTTGTAATTTTTTTTTTTTTTTATAGATTAACGGCCGAAACGGGATACGAGATTTCTAAAAAAAACCGTTAATTAGAAGGTCAGGGTGCACAATGTCCATGATATAAATTGCCAGGTACAAACTACAAATTGACAACTTATTGGACGAGTCCTTATACGGTGGACCATGGTCACAAAACAACACTGTTTCATTAAGTAGGAGAAACGATTGCCGTAAGTCGTAACGGAGCTCCGTAAAGGATACTACAGTTCATCTCAAAAGATACAATCTCATATTTGTTTTTATATTATCAAATTAAACTGTAGTTATATCGAAATGAAATTGTAGTTGTGTTGAAAGGAAACTGCAGTGTTTATAAAATGAAACTGAATAACAGTTTCACATTTTTGAGTGTATATTGTCCAATGAAACTGTAGTTATATCGAAATGATATTGTAATTGTGTTGAAAGGAAACTGCAGTGTATTATAAAAGAAATTGTAGTTGTGTTTGAAAGAAAACTGAATAACAGTTTCACATATTTGAGTATATAATGTCGAATGAAACTGCAGTTATATAAAAAAGGAACTACAGTTGTGTTGAAAGGTAACTGCAGTTGTATTGTAAAGTAACTACAGTGTATATAAACTGAAAGCGTACGGCGTGAAACGGAGGCCGTTTCAACCGTTTGCTTTCATTAATCAAAACGACGTCGTTTTGATGCGTGATTCATAGTAAAATTTGCTATTATTGGACAATGCCAATAGTTGCTAAACAAAAAGCGGAATTATCTCGTTCCTATAATTTCCCGGCACTCCGTCGCTACCCAGAGCGATCTCAGACAACACAAGCCATTAGAAGCGAACGCCACTGCTTTTGACGATGGCCATAATCGCCGAATCGTCAGATGAGAATTCAAAAGCGCCGCCGCCCTCCGTCGCCCCGCCACTCCCTCAACAGCGAGGAAACTACTCAGACAATTTGGAAACCCTAGCACAGGCTGCACCGTGGATTGACGATGCTCTGCAACAGGCGCGGCAGGCCCAGCAGACTATAGAAACTGGAATAGAGAGTGCAATCGCCGTAACCAAATCTCGATTGGATCGTATCCTGACCACCTCGTCTGCTCATTTTAATCAAACTCTTGTAATGCATTCCTATTTCCTCTTTTAGCTTTGGTATTCTTAGCTTGCTAATTTGCTGCAGTACTTTGGCCCCCATTTTATTAAGCGCAGAAATGAATACTTCCTCGTATTTGTAGTATTTGAAATTTTACAATAGCCAAGTTAATGGTTTATACTTTATATGGTGATACAATCAATGGTGTTATGTTTTAAAGCATAATGATTGAAGAGAAACCATAAAATTTGAATTCTTGTAGTGATCCTAATATGAATGCAAAGTCATGCATTCAGATACAAAAATTGAATATGAGTTTGTGAATGATGCACAAAAATGAGTTTAATTAATGATAAAATGTATGCAGGATTCCTTGCAAGATGTTAAGGCTGAATATCATGTATATGAGGACTTAACTTTTGGGAAGATTAAAGGTTTGTACTACTTATAAGTGTATTTAACAATTCTATTATTATTATTATTATTGTTGTTGTTGTTGTTTCTGTGTTATTGTGTTTTCCTAATAATAAATTGTATTTGCAGAGGGTATTAGTATTGCAGCTTCACATCCTCTGATCACAATAGGAGCTTTTCTCAGCCTTGGATTCTTGGGTCTGAAAAGTAAGTCATTTTATATTGATAATAATTTTTCTTTTCCTGAAACCACATTGTGTAAAGCAGTTACCATACTTGAACAACTGCTATGTCAATTAAGCTAAATTATCTGTTTTTCATTTGCTTCGGGGATTAGGTGTAAGGGTTGGGATGGGCAGATCCCTGGACAATATCATATTTATAATCTCAATTTCGACTTTAATGTTGCTGGGAGGGTGTGTTATAGATTGAGTATTCATCTGGTTATTGGTGTTTGAATCTTTGGAGTCACCCCCAATAATTTATGAATGAAGACAGTCTTTATAAAAAAGAAAAGAAATAAGAAAGAAAATTACAGTTTATGTATGAAGCTAGTGACTTCTAAATATGTTTTTGCATGAGTGACTTATTAGGCTGATTACTGATGTCACACGAACTGCTCAAATCCTTTTTCCTTTAGCCCTGAGAGTTGTTTACTACCCACAGGACCAAGGCGATTTTTGTACTACAAAGCAAGAAGCATATTTGTCAGTGAAGAGGTAATCGACTGTTTTTACAGCAGTTAGTGTTTTTTCTCTACAAATATCTGTGAAAAAATATTTTAGTTATTGACAAGTAAAAAAAGCTTGGACCTAGTTAGGGTGTTAGGCTTCATCAACATGCTGGGTAGATAAAATAAACGGACATTGAAGAAGAAACCATACAAATTAGTAAAGCATGACTATAAGAAAAAGTTGGAGACATTCTAAGATGCAAAGAATCAAAAGAATAATAAGTAAAACTGTAAAAGGTTAAATTCAAGGCTCATAAGATATAAAAAGTGGTTAATTTACTTTCAGTTTTGATGGGATAAAGCTTAGAAAACAATGCCTACTAATTATGGGGGAAGGCAGAAAACGGATGAGTGGGGGCAGAGAAAGTAACATTACCTGCCACTAATCTTGATTTAAGTATATTCAGCACTCTTTATATTGTAAGGCTGTAGTAATACAGAGTTCTATTGCTGTGTGCAGGCCATGCTTTCTAAAGCTGATGCAAAAGTCAAAGAGCTGAAGAAATCCATTGATTTTCTGAAGGCAGAGAGTGAGAAATGGGAGGTATTTCTTTTGCACCTTTTTATCTTGGTTTATATTTGGAACACTTGATATTAAAGTTTTGTTTGATAGTAATGCTCAAAATCTCAAATTAATTATACCATCTTGTGAAGATTATGCTTGATCTCTCAACATGACATTCTCTTTGCTCACTTTTCAACATCACCCCACCCCCACCCCTCATGACAAAAAATGAATTTAGAAAATGGATAGATTTAATTTATTGTGCTGCTGTGTTGGGGAAGTGGAAGGGAGATTTGATGGGAATGATTCATTTTTCTACGTAAATTGGAGTCCACACAGTGCATTTTGTGCCAAAGTTGATTTATAAAACTTGATCAGCAGACTTTGCTCTCCATTATTAGTTGTAAATAAAGATGCTTAAGTCAAACTAAGATGATTCCTTAATGAGTTAACTATTTGGATGCAAAAGAGTGAGAAAATGGATGTAGACTGCGGAGAATTGCATTTTGTTTTCCATATGAGTCAAGCTACTGTTTGTGACATGAAAGATTGGAAGTTCTTATTGTGTTTGTCAATTTGCCTACATATTTTTATTTATATTTATTTATTTATTTACTTATTAAAGCTTGGTTCTCTTGGCTGCACTATGGATGATTAATTTACTGATACTTGCCACTTTTTGGTTAATATATAATAGAAATTGTAAGCTGAGGTCCTTTATTATTTTGGTATTATATAAATAAACGTATGATTCCCCTTTTTCTATTCCTTGAAGAAGCTGGTGTTTAAAGAATAAATACTTACAAACTGTAAGAAATTGCTGGTCACCTAATGATTTCCCTTTAAGCAGTGAATTTATCTTCCCCTTTTGATATATTATATTGTAAGCTAATAAACATGCTTAAACCATTTCAGAAGAACGCAGTGCAAGCTGAACAGGAGCTGATACGGGGAAAGACAAAATTGAGGTTTGTTGTTGTTGTTGGAGCCATGCTCAAGTTTCAGTGAGCATTATTTGTTTGCTTTGGTTGGTTGGATTATCATGCTAAAATTTTTTGTTTCATCAGACAAGCTGGGAAACAAATTAGGAGTGTTATTCGCTCTGCTTATAAGATAGAAAGAC
>NC_044924.1:24323273-24335773 GCF_003576645.1 Ipomoea triloba
TGTATAAGAGCAACCTATTCAAGGAATTTTCAGATTTTCAATTCCTTGAGGCTCATAAATAATTCGCGAGTTTTAAGTGAAGCACAGTACAATTTTTGTTAACTTTAAAAAATGATATGAAGAAAGTAAGTACATGAGTAATGTGTACCAAATGAGGTAATCTTTCCATCTCGTTGTGGTTGAACGAAATATGATATCCGATTGAGAGAGTTGTAGGAGTTGTACAATTTGTGAAAGTGATAGTAAGGTTTGCATCTCTGGATGTTCAAGGAAAAGGGTAAAGATTTTAAATCGGAAGAAGATACAACATGAAGGCCGAAGCAAAAAGATGAAAGTGCATAGGATATATAATGGTCGAAGTATTTAAAAAAAAGTAAGGAAATAAAAAAAAAATTGACAGCCCAAGTTGGTTGTCAAATTGCACGCTGACAGATGGGTCTGTCAGCGTGCTGACAATGGCACATGGGCCGTTCGTCAGCAGGCTGAGCTGACACGGCCATGTGGCCTGTCAGCGGGCAGTGAGCCCATGTGGGCTGTCAGGGTGTGTTTTCCGAATGACAGCCCACATGGGTCTCGTATAGCTCACGGCTAGGTCCAACGGACCCATTGTTGGGTCTCGTCATACAGATGAGGAGACCCATTGAGGGGTCTAATCATACATCGGGTAGAGGGTTTAACACGTTAAGTTGACGGTACTCCTTTATGTTCTTTCGTTTTTTTTTTTAACAATTTCACATTTCCTAAATTCTACTGTCATTACATTAACTGAAGTTGTAGTTCACAAAAATATTACACATCATAAAATTTCAATTTCTCTAAATTCCCTCGGTGTTCCCCAATTGCGGACAACTCCTTGCATCGTGATTTGCAGAACGACAGTGACCGCACCGATGACTATTTAAATCCATTTCATTTCGGATTCTTGTTGTCTGACGACGACCACGTCGGTTTAATGGGTTCGCGAGTGTCGGCGGGAGCATCTTATACTGTAATGATGGCCACTAAGCTTCCTCCAGTAGTGTCATGATAGTTCCCTCGTAACTTAAAATGTAGTTAGAAAGAGAGAATTTTTCCGGCACCATGGAATCAGCAACCTTACCCACGTAATGGCATGCCGCATGCGCATGCACGCAAGGCAATCCATCTACCGCCCAATGGCCGCAAGCACACTGTTTTTCGTGTATGTTAACTGCAACATACCTTGGCGTGCCTGATTCATTGAGGATTCCGTCAATCGCAACTGAATAAACCCCGTCAACATCGTCGTGCCGTTTAATCACTGCCCTATACTTGTGACTCTCCCTTTTTAATATGTCGTCCAGTATTCTTTTTGGCCACTGTAATCCAGCTTGTTGCATTATTAACCCCTTGGTATGCCGTTCTGCAAACATCAAGGCTAGTTTTTCGTATGTCATTTTATAATAGCCACCACGGGTAAAATACGACAACCTTTCAAACTGTTATTGAATGATTCAGACATGTTTGTCGTCATTAATCCATGACGGAAACCTTGATCGTGACTTAAAGTCCAAAATTGCGGGGGGATTGCACTCAGATAATCATACACTTCTTCGTCAATTGCGCGAATTGACATCATTGTGCCATTAAATCCCATCACATCCATGGCCGTACCAGCTTGCCACACCAATGGTTTTATCCTTTTGTTCTTGAACTTTGTCATGACGTTGAACCGGAGATGCTGAAGACAAAAGCGTCGTTGGACTCTTGGTTCGCTTAATTCAGGTAAGTCACGAAAAGCGGCATCAATACCACCATGCCGATCTGATATAATACAAATGTGTTCACTATTCCCAAACACGTGTTGTGCCACCAGTTTCAAAAACCAAGTCTAACTATCCCCAGTTTCAGCATCCACAATCGAATACGCGATTGGATATATTTCTTTGTTAGCGTTCATCGATACTGCCAGCAATAGGTGTCCTTTATACTTCCCATACAAATGTGTCCCATCAATGGTAAGAACGGGTAAACAATACTTGAATCCATCTATCGCCGGTTTGAATGCCCAGAACGCATACTTAAATTCGAACTCGTTGGGATTAGGGGTAGGGTTGGCAACAATATCAACAACAGCTCCGGGGTTTGTTTGCTGTAATGCGTGTAGCATCTGTGGCAATAAGTTGTATGACTCATCCCACTTCCCATATAGTGTTTGTAGCGCTTGCACCCTTGCGTACCAAGCCTTTTTGTAATTAACATTAACACCCCACTTAGTCTTGACATCTTGCTGTACGTATTTGATTTTGTACATCGGATCAACCTGAATTTTCGGCAAGATGAAGTCCGCAATTACAGTAATAGTGACGATGTAGTCTGCCCCGCCTTGACTGTAATCGACTCGACACGTGTGTTTGTCTTTAAACTTCTTAACTATCAACTGATCACCACTGTCAAGTGGAGCAGCAGTAATCATCCAAGGACACTGAGCAGGATACAAACATGTTGCCTTCCAATATTCCGATCTCTTATGAGCGCTTTTGAATTGTTTATGCACTGCAAGATTGTGGTGCGCCACTTTTATTTTTAAATCTTTGAATGTAGCGAACACCATTCCAGGCTGCAAGGTTGAGCTCAGATAGTGAGAATACTGTCCGAAATGCTCAACATCATTGTACCATGCTGCTTCGTCTGAACTCACAGCTGATTGTGTACATTGCGGAGGAGTGGAGGACAATTCGCGTTCAACTGGAGGGACGTAATCTGCATCATCATCCTCATTAAACCAAAAAGTCTGGCCTTCGGTAGTAGCGCTGTCATCGCTACTACTTTCTGAATTGCTTTCAGATTGGAGGCCCAAACTATGAACTTCCATTTCCTGTAAACTGGGGTTGCGGCCCGGTGCTTGAGATAGACCACCAGACTGGAAAAAATCTCTCGTGTCTTCGGTCAGGTTAGGATTCGTGGCTCGTACGGCAATCACTAACGGGCCAGACATTGACATGGCACCAACAAAAAATGACCACGTGGAATTGTTGGTGATAGGAAGTGGAAAGATATAATCTCCGTATTGCGATTGATTTTGTTGACATTTTCCCCACATCAAAATGTCTTTACAATGTCCAATATTGATAGTATTTTTAATAACAATTTTTAGGTCTTCAAATGAACATTCTCGTGTAACAAAGACCGCATTTGACGGAGCAATATTGAAATCAACGTTTTCCCCTTGCACATGACATAACAAGACTACTAATTGGTCTCCTACATAAATAACAATGTAATATATTATCATTCAATATTCTCAACTTTTGTAACATATGCTTCAAGTTGATATTATATTATAACACGTACCTGACATTTTTTCTTCAGCCTTCACATACAAAGTTTAAAATCCTTAAAACAAATTCTGGGTGATTTCAATTGATACACCGTGAGTAAATTTTCCACATCAAATAAAGGTTGTTCAAAATAGATGGCAAGCTCACACACGATTGAGAGGAGCCGCTGGTGTGATGTGGGGAGGTAAGCATCACGCCGCCAGTCAAATCAAAATCCGATTGACGCGATGCGGGCGGCTCGGCACACTCACCGACACGCGTTATCCGCTGCGTCAGTTACATGACCAGTGCGTCAGTCAAATGTCACATCGATAGTTGGGAGGGAGGGAAGGACAATAACATGACCGGTCAATCACACACATCACGGTCATTCACACACATCGCTGGTCATTCACACACATCACGATCATTCACACACATCACGGTCATTCACACACATCGCCGGTCATTCACACGAAATTGGTCATATATAATAAGCAGAATATAAAGTGATTGTATTTGTTAATGATAATTTAACTAGTACAAATTTCTGAACGTTTATTTTTAAGAATTAGTAACTTTAACAAGTCATGTCCGGAAATTTGATTAGGTACTGTTACAAATAAATTAAAAAAATTTGATTACTGTATTGTTACAAAAATATCAAGCTAATGTAGTACATTTCAATTTTTTTAAAAAAAACTCTAAATAATAAACTTGCATAGCTAACCTGCAATTATTAATTTCCTTATAAATTCATTAAATGAACATAAGAAAATAACACAGGTCAGAGCAAGCAATTAGCCCCGGAAAAACCACCACGAATCATGTTGTGTAGCTTAAGAGGATCCATCGAACACTAGTGTAGATTGGGCAGCACTTCCGTCTCTTAGACTAAAATTACACTCGCGAATATTAAGTGAAGCACATTACACAACTACATAGAAGCATTTCGTAAATAACATAACCAAAAGGACCATGTACCCCTACGGCGGAATGAAAGAGGAAAAACAACAAAGAATAAATAAGCCATATGACATGATAAATTTCCCATTTCATAAAGAATGATGTGTTTTTCCTGGAGTAACCAAGCACCTGCCTTTTATAAAGGGAGTTGTATATCCGGACAAAAGTGTATAGACATTTTTCTTACATAATTAAAATATAAAAAATCACGGATTTCGGTGCATGTGCTATCAACATTTTGGAAAGGACAGCACATGCATTATCACTGACAGTGAAAGGAGGTGCCAGTCGAAAAAATCATGACAGCCGTATGGACTGTCCATATTTTGCAATTATTATTTGTTTTTTTTTTCACGAAGTTAACGCATTTTCGAAATTTTGGATTAAACTGAGTATTATTAGGAGATGATAACCTTTCAAACAACACAAGTTCAATTCATTCAGTTCCACAAGGTGGTCGTCTTATATTTCTAGTAGGCCGGCGTCGTTGATATTGTACCAGGCCAGTCAACTCTTGAGTTTGGGTTGGGTCTACCACTTGAGATGTGTTTAGTGTGGTCTCTTCGTTGTTATTATAGTAACTACTCTGAATCGGATGTTCAAATGGAGCATTAGGCATTTGGTTCGAAGGACTCCGTACTTGTCGCGCCACGTGCCCGGGAGATTGTGATGATGATCCATCCTCGAAAACATGTCCATGTGCCACGTATGTAGTCCGGAATGGTGATTGGGACATCAATGTTTGTGTGAAATCTTGTTGCGTTACATCCCCCATTTCTGGATCATCATGTTGTACTTCCATGTGTACTTCATCATTTAGATTTATGTGCGGTGACTGTTGACGTCTATGACCGCCTTGCGCTGCACGACCACATCTATTTCTCTGACGTCTTTGATCCAGCCCTAGCACTTGATCTATTGGCTCGTAGAAATACGCACCAGCAGTCCTTGGAAATTGGTGCACGTAACCATAATTTAGCCGATTCAGCTTGTCATTTGCAATTTGTTGCATTACATTTGTATAGTTGTTGCTCTGTCCTTGCTTAGTAGCAATATCGCCCTGAATACTGATATGACGTAGCGCCTCAACCTAATAAAAATGTTCAAATTTGTATAATCAATTACGATGGGGCATTACAAAATAATTACTGAAAATACGATTTATTAAAGAGGGAAATGAGTTCGATCGTTGAAATGTAAGATGGGGCTGTCTGTAAGTACCCAACCGTTTGACGATGATCTGGATTGCCAATTAAACGACGACTAGCCTGGTAAAACATTTGCTCATAAGCGAGAGTCACGTATGGTCCTAATGGGGAATGTGGGTCAATTGGGACCAACTGATGAGTTCGATTTTCCCACAAGGCAACATATGCGTGATGGAAAACCCCCCAATCTTCATTCTTTGTACGACCATCTAATTTGTGCAGATTATGATCGTACTCGACATGTGAAGGGATGTCTTGGTAACCACCAAATTGTCTACATACCCGGTCTGGGTAGTGCCACTCAACCGCGTAAAAAAAAGTAAAGGTACTCGTGCCGTCCAAATAGCTTGCCCGCCACGACAACACATAGGCAATGCGTCAATGTTGTATGGCATCCAAATAAACTGCATTCATTGTATCAATATGATTATACACACATGAAATATAGTATACAAATGTTAGTAATATTTAAATTTTTATTAATAAACAAATATTTAATTATTAGTATCGGTTCAAGTAGATGCTTACGTTTTCCACTTGACATCTATCGAGTTCTTCTCGATATGTTGTAAAAGTGTGGTTAGAGGTTGTTGTCCAAGAATGAGGACACTGCCACCTATATAGGACGAAATAATATAAGTTATATTACAATATATGTTAAATTTTAGTATCGAAATCGTCATTAAGAGTACCTCGCAGCATAAGGTGCATCATTATGCAGTACCGGTAATATGCCACCAGGTCGAGTGAAAGGCAGCCGTTCCCACGCCCACAATTGTAACAAAATTAAGCAGCCCCCCACTAAAAATTGGTCAAAACGTGCGGCTCGACAAAGTGATCGATACAAGTGACAAAGCACTCCGGAACCCCAACTATATTGTCCACTAATTGTCAGATCCTCAAGACAATCCAACAAGCACAATTTCACGGTATTGCGACTAGTTTCTGGAAATAAAAAGCCTCCCAAAAAAAATAAAATTAAACCACGCACATATTGTTGAATTTCTACGTCATTAGCTGTGTCGATACTAAAACCAGCAATATGTGCTTGTAGGGCATAAAAATTGAGAAACGTAGGTGAATACGCATCATCCCTAGGAGTAAACCCTAAAAAAGTTTAAATTTGAACTAAACGATCGCCTTTGTTTTTTTCAATTTTGCCAATTAATGGCCTACCATCAATTTTTAGTCCTAATAAGACTTCAACGTCTTGTAAACTAATAGTTACTTCCCCAAAAGGCATATGAAATGCATGTACCTTAGGCCTCCATCGTTCAACTAGTGCAGTAATGAGATGATGATCGAGTTTCATATATCGCAAACAAGTAATTGTAATAAAACCTGATTGACGTAACAATTCTTCTACGCGGTCATTCATGCGCATGTTTCTAAACGCTCCGCGGGCATAATGCACGCATGACAATTGCGCTTTATACTCTTGATTTCCCATACTGACTCTGATCGATGATGCACTTGAAATGTTAACAAACTACAATCCAATGGTCCAGGATGCACATAATTGCGACTCATTTTTTTATCTTGCCAAGAAAAACAAAAGACCAAAATTTTGTGGTTGTTTAGCAGAATCGAAACTGAGTGGAAATATGGAGAGAGTGGAACCTGAGTTCTCTATTGCCACCAAATGAAGGATACACGGGTGAACAGTAGTTTATCAACCCCCACGTTCCAGGTTCGAATCTTACCAGACCCGCGCACCTTTCTTCATGAGTAAATACCCAAAATGGTCCCTCGACTATAGCATAATTCACAAATTGGTCATCGACTATTGATTGAGCCCAATTAAACCCTCAACTATTCAATTTTTACCTAATTTAGTCCTCCGTCAATTCATCCGTCTAAAACCTGTTAACTCTAAGGTCATATCCGTAATTTCATTGACATTAAGACCTGATACGTCATCTTTCTATTGTCTATTATCTCCCTTTGCATTTTTGACTCCATCGCCGCCAGGGAGAACAGTGATTGCCTGGTCAGCTAAGGCAGCCATCGCCGCCGCTAGAGAGAACCATGGTTGTGGAAAATAGAGCTCAGATCGACACCAATATTTCCCAGAATGTGATCCTCGGCACTGAGAAGAACGACGGGTTTTACTCCCACTGCAAGTCCCTCACTAAGCTAAGGTCCAATCTGCGATTAAATCTATTGTCGCGGTGCCTTATCGTCAAGGAGGCACGCTATCCGTTTGCGGCTCCCATTACTTCACCTTCCCGTCCATCGTCGACTACACGCTGTCGTACGCCAAGGTAAGAAACTCCGCTAAATTATGCCTAGGAATCTGCACATACTGTTCGCTATACCCGACTACATTCCAAATTTGAAACCCCTAAAATCCCCTAACGGAAACATCGGGTTGACGGGATGATAAGTGTGATCGCTGACAAGATTGTTGAGCTCTCGACGAACCCGCTGGTGAACGCGTGGTATGCCGGCCAGGACCCGAGCTTCCCCGTTGAAATAACCAATCTCTGCGAGGGTATTTACTACACCTGCGGTGGGGGTGTTATACACCGGCCAAATGCAGGGTCACGGGGAGGTTCTTGGTGCACTGGGAGGGTGGGAGGTGAAGTATGAGAGGACAGAGGCAATGGTGAAGAAGAGAAGAGGAGCAGCGAAGCAGTCGGAGTTGGAGAACAGTGAGGCAGTGGGTGATTTTGGAGGTTGACATGGTGAAATTACGCATATGACCTTAGAGTTAACATGTTTTAGACTGATGAATTGACGGAGGACTAAATTAGGTAAAAATTGAATAGTTGAGGATTTAATTGGGCTCAATCAATAGTCGAGGACCAATTTGTGAATTATGCTATAGTCGAGGGACCATTTTGGGTATTTATTCTTTCTTCATCTTATTTCGGTTTGCGCAAGTAATACTATTGTTATCTTATTATTATTATTATTATTATTAATATTATTAATATTATATTATTATTATTACTGAACTGTCACGTCATTATATCATTCTCAACTGTCACTGTTTGATGGTCACGTCAAGAAAAAATGACGAAGAGGATTTCGTACAAGTAGAGGATTACAATTGCCACTGATTGAGCCATTATATAATTCTTTAACAATTCCCGTTATTTCGTGGAAGAAGAGGATTTCGTACAACAAAAAACTAAAATAATGTATAAAAACATTGCATTGCTAAACATTAAATCAAGATGCATAAATTTTATTTATATTTAAACTGTACAATGGATACAATATGTATGTCTATGTGGTAAACAATAAAAAAACATATATACAATAAACATGTTTACATTTTGTTGCAATCATCCAAACAACAAAATGAAACCCAATAAAAATTTAATTTTCACGACTATTCACTGAGACATACTTCTCCCAAGAGAATAGCCATGAAATTTTTTTTTAATAATATAAAAGTTTCAAGTACACTCCCACCAAAGAAGGGTTAGGAGTAGGAGTAGGAGTGACATTGACCTACAAAACGACTTGGTCAATTCAACCTCGTAGTACTTGAAACTTAATATCTTAATGCTACAAATAAATCGCGACATATATACAAATATGCGATTATGTCGCGAATTTTAAGTGTAGCACTAAGAAAATTCGCGAATTTTAACTGAAGCACATTTAAAAAACGATATACAGCATAATTTATACCTGCAAATCGAAAGAAGAATATTATAAATATGTGGTCGAAAATATTTAAATAAAGTTACAAGTATAGTACTATACACTTACCGCTTTTTGGGATGGAATATATAGAACATTAGATGCGTTGAAAGACCATGCTTGAAATTTTTCAACATCTGAATACTAAATTTTATTACAACTTTTATCATTAACTATTTTAAGCAATAAGAAAACGGTAACTCGGTTAGGTTAAAAATGTTTGCCATCTTTGGACAACTACCACCCTAATTTATAGTCCATGGATATGAGAAACTTGATGGCTGATGCTACCCTTACAAAAAAAAAAGTTCCTTAAAATGCGGACTCACGCGCCTCACCGAAAACTGCGCCGCGTCAGGTAGGTGGATAACTGATGCGGCGTAACCCAAGAAGTGACCGGTCATGCAGAGACCGGTCACATCTAGACTTCCGCGTCAGTACTATTGGGACGCGGCTAAAACCTGACAGGTCATTTAATGACCGGTCAAATCCTCGTACTAACGCGGCTAAAACCTGACCGGTCATTTAATGACCGGTCAAATCCTCCAGCCGCGTCAGTATGCATGCGTCAGTACGCGGCTAAACCCTGACCGGTCATTTAATGACCGGTCGGACGTCTAGACTACCGCGTCAGTTGGGTTGCGTGCTGACGCGGCTAAACCCTGACGACCGGTCATTCAATGACCGGTCAAATCTTAACTGCCGCGTCAGTATCCATGCGTCTGGCGCGGCTAACCCTGACGGTCAAATCTACAATNATTGTAGATTTGACCGTCAGGGTTAGCCGCGCCAGACGCATGGATACTGACGCGGCAGTTAAGATTTGACCGGTCATTGAATGACCGGTCGTCAGGGTTTAGCCGCGTCAGCACGCAACCCAACTGACGCGGTAGTCTAGACGTCCGACCGGTCATTAAATGACCGGTCAGGGTTTAGCCGCGTACTGACGCATGCATACTGACGCGGCTGGAGGATTTGACCGGTCATTAAATGACCGGTCAGGTTTTAGCCGCGTTAGTACGAGGATTTGACCGGTCATTAAATGACCTGTCAGGTTTTAGCCGCGTCCCAATAGTACTGACGCGGAAGTCTAGATGTGACCGGTCTCTGCATGACCGGTCACTTCTTGGGTTACGCCGCATCAGTTATCCACCTACCTGACGCGGCGCAGTTTTCGGTGAGGCGCGTGAGTCCGCATTTTAAGGAACTTTTTTTTTTGTAAGGGTAGCATCAGCCATCAAGTTTCTCATATCCATGGACTATAAATTAGGGTGGTAGTTGTCCAAAGATGGCAAACATTTTTAACCTAACCGAGTTACCGTTTTCTTATTGCTTAAAATAGTTAATGATAAAAGTTGTAATAAAATTTAGTATTCAGATGTTGAAAAATTTCAAGCATGGTCTTTCAACGCATCTAATGTTCTATATATTCCATCCCAAAAAGCGGTAAGTGTATAGTACTATACTTGTAACTTTATTTAAATATTTTCGACCACATATTTATAATATTCTTCTTTCGATTTGCAGGTATAAATTATGCTGTATATCGTTTTTTAAATGTGCTTCAGTTAAAATTCGCGAATTTTCTTAGTGCTACACTTAAAATTCGCGACATAATCGCATATTTGTATATATGTCGCGATTTATTTGTAGCATTAAGATATTAAGTTTCAAGTACTACGAGGTTGAATTGACCAAGTCGTTTGTAGGTCAATGTCACTCCTACTCCTACTCCTAACCCTTCTTTGGTGGGAGTGTACTTGAAACTTTTATATTATTAAAAAAAAATTTCATGGCTATTGTCATTTAATGACCGGTCAAATCCTCGTACTAACGCGGCTAACCCCTGACTGGTCATTTAATGACCCGTCAAATCCTCACAGCCGCGTCAGTATGCATGCGTCAGTACGCGGCTAAACCCTGACCGGTCATTTAATGACCGGTCGGACGTCTAGACTACCGCGTCAGTTGGGTTGCGTGCTGACGCGGCTAAAACCTGACCGGTCATTTAATGACCGGTCAAATCCTCACAGCCGCGTCAGTATGCATGCGTCAGTACGCGGCTAAACCCTGACCGGTCATTTAATGACCGGTCGGACGTCTAGACTACCGCGTCAGTTGGGTTGCGTGCTGACGCGGCTAAACCCTGACGACCGGTCATTCAATGACCGGTCAAATCTTAACTGCCGCGTCAGTATCCATGCGTCTGGCGCGGCTAACCCTGACGGTCAAATCTACAATGCCGCGTCAGTAACACTGAGGGGTCACGTTTATTGTGCAGAACCTAGAAATGCATTTAAATTCGTATCTAGGTTTAACAATTGCATGTATGTTGTTGTTGTGTTGTAAATGTACTTAATGTTTTTCGTTATCTTTTTAGATGTCTCCCTATAAATAGGTCATACTATTCGCCACTTTCTGGCCTTACTTTGCCTTTTGCTTATGTTTTCAACTCAATTTTCTTATGTAAACTTTGTGCTTTTTATTCTAAGTACTTTGAATATCAACAACCAGTGATGCTTTTATCACAAGATACGGTGGTGCTCTTATCATCACCGGATTTTATTTACTGTGCTTCACTTATAATTCGCGATTACAATATTAATTTATTAGATGGAGGGGCTGTGAGAAATTGGAAAAATGGGCAGGTTTGTTATTGTATTACGTAATTAATTTTAATACATTTATAATTTATTATGTATACTTACAATTTAATATAACATGTCGCAGATATCTGTTCACCCCTCACTGGCCCCCATAACACTCTAGTGGAAGTGGTAGAAGAGACCTGAGCTCGAGCTCGATCCTAGTGCTGAGTGAAATCAAAGTTTGTTTTCACTCCTGCAAAAACAAACTTAAATTTAAGTTTGTTTTTGCAGGAGTGAAAACAAACTTTGATTTATACCATGTAAAAACAGGGCAGGCCACATATGGAGTTTTGATTGCGCAAGTTCACACCACACCAATAATATGGTCGATTGTCAAGCTGCAGATACAACTCATACTAGCATAGAATTTAAATATCTTATTATAATTTTTTTTTAGATATTCATATGTGGAAATGCGTTTAATATATTTATATTCGACTGTCTTTTATTATGTTTTAGTTTTGGTTCAGTGTAATGTATATCCTACTCTCTGTAATTCCGAAAATGTATTTTTAAATGGAAATGGAAAACATTTATATTAACACAATCAGTGTGTATTGCTTTAATATTTTTAGCGCACTTTTCATACCGATCAAATAATATTCGAAACTTTAAGTGTATATTAAAGTGAATAACACCCGAGATTGCTTGGAACATTTAGCCCAAGAGCATGTTCACTAAAAAAAAAGGCCCAACTTTAATTGAAATCGGACTCAGTTGGAAAGCTTTGCGTACCTCGGCCC